>NC_085092.1:4273970-4358970 GCF_963422355.1 Corticium candelabrum | reverse complement strand
TTGCATAGCTACACAATCAACATAGAAGGCTGGTCTGAACTACAGGCATAGCTGGATACGAGCGCTAGATATTAGTGACAAATAGCTTGAAAATATAGAGCGCATATACAATGGTCACGTGTGAAACATTCCAAAAAGATGCACACTAAACTAGACAGCCTTGCTACCATCAAAATTCTAGAAGTCACTTGTGATACGTTGAGAAAATGTGCTCGTGGGTAATGAAATGGGCGTGGATGCACATACAGGCTGAAGAAACCAACTGCACTGCATTGTGCGTTTGCACTTTTCACATGATCTACTTATTGCTTACCACGTGATCATCCTATGCACTGTTTTCACACTGATATGTAGCGCTCACCTAGTTTAGTTGTAAAACGTAACCTATTTGGTGCCTTCAACCTGAGGAAAGATGGCGAGTTGGTTTGCACACGACATGAACTCTGCTTCAACAACGACATTGCAAAATCGCTCCCGTACATTCTCCTTATTTGTAATGATGACTACACTCTAATATCAGCCCAACCTTCCAACCTGATTGCGTATAGCTTGCAATCAAGTTTGCGGGGGTGTGGTACTAAACGACGGAGCGTACCTTTACTTTAGTCATGCAACATTGGATGTTGGACATCTAACCATGGCAAGTCAAACAGACGGGCAAACATAACAGAAAGCCACAATAAAAGTGCAACAAAATCAGAATTATGTAGGAAATGTTTGGTACACTTACCAAGGTCTGATGAGTCCTTAGAGGCCGCCTTGCACATCTGAATCCGTGCAGAATGATAAGGAACGTACTGATCCTGGGACGAAGAGACCAACATCACGTTCTTGAAGTAGCTCAGACCTATAAAACAACATAGCTTGTCAATGCAGGTCTTCTTTCTAACCTGCACATGCAGGCCCAGATTCAGGAAGATTGAAAGAGGGGGTTGACTTGCTACCAGTCATAAAGAGTTAGCTAATCTCCTCTCTTCTAATGAAATTATATCTTACTAAACGTTGACTACTAATCTGCTAAATTAGTATACACACATGTGACAATGCAATCGCCTGTGGAATTAAGTAAACAATTCAGTATCATTAATCTGTTATGTACAAAAGTGGCCCATTGTGCTTTCGGAGCGCATAGCCTTGAGATATATAATCAGTCTGCAAACAGAGAAGGTTCAAATATCTCCTGTTGATGGGTCTGTACAGATGCACGACATATTTCATCAATGCTGAATTTTTTACTGTAACTCACAGCAATTGTTGTTAGATCTGAGAGGCTTTAACATACATAAACACTACGACGTATATTTTCTCACCTAGATGTAGTATATAATTAACCCTATAATGTTTCTCTGTCCTCATCCTCCCCTTCTTCATCGTCTTCCTCCTTTTCCTCATCTGTCAGCCTGTTTTCTGCTTGTTCAAACCCAATCCTGTACGCACTGACAAGATCCTCCACATTCCCTGACGACTTCGTTTTTAAAACCAAGCTCCTCGTACTTGCATAGTACCACTGGCTTTTTATTTTTTGTCGATTGTCTAAGACTTTCGAAAATCGACTCTCGATACCTTCTGGCTGTTCAACTTCACTCTCTTGTACTTGGCTTTGGCAGAAGCTGCATTTTAGGTCAATATCTGCCATTGAAATGAATTATGGCGCATGTGCAGTAGATTTACCGCTCATGTGTAGTTGCATCCTCGCCATTACTGGCACTCTCTTGCACTATACATACTGACATGCGAGTATAATTACCAGAATCCGACAACCAAGTTTCTGGTAATCCTCGCTTATATCGACATGCAGCTAAATGCACGGAAATACGATACAGCAGAACATCACTTATCCGTACAGGGCTGTGCCAAGCTCCGTTTGGATTAGTGAATTGTTCGGATAATCAAAAATGCCAAAACGCATAGTCTTGGAGGTCCAGACTTTGCTCGGACACCCAGACTACTAACGCATCTAAGTATTTCTACGCATATGCCATGTTTGTGGTAAAGGACACTGCTGCAACGACTATATGTACTACTAAATAACGTCAAAGTCAGGATTTAAAATAGTTGGATACGAGCGTTTGCTGAAAACTAGATAACCGCAACCCAGATCAGGCTGCCTAATAGGATCTGGGTATGCAAGGCAGGGCGCCAAACGTAATTCGGATTAGCGAGGTCCAGATTAGCGAGGTTCTAATGTAATCATTTCTTTTCTTTCACAGTACTTCACATCATTTCACTTCATTTGCTAAATTTGGAAATACTAGTAGAAGGTTTCTTTCCAGTAGCATATGGATTCCATGCTATCAAAAGCTATTATATGACACGTTATTGTTGGTACCAGACACTGAAGTCCTCTCGCACAGCAACCTTCAGCAGAAATCGTTCCTGTACATGGCAACAAAACTCTGGTGAAATTGACTGTTGCTTTGTAGTGCAGTTTCGAACTTTTTATGACCTCATTCCATGCTTGAACCCTTGACTCTGGCCAACTATAGGAGTGGGGTAATAATCACGCAAGTACAGTATTTTTTCTGAAGACAGAACTCTACTACCCTGATATATTCTCAGAAAGCAGGGTTATTTATTGTACCAAGAACTAACGTTCACGTCAATGCTCCTTTGAAGATTCTTCATACATTTAAAGAACTTCATCAACCATTTAATACGCATTGAAGATGTCATGCCTCGAAAGCTTTGCAGCAAAGCAGCATCACTTCATCAAGGATGTTCTTTGTAGAACACAGCTTCCCTTTCGAAAAAACAGAGCAGCCTGTAGCCCTTGTGCTTTCAGTTAATTTCACCTTGAGATCTCTGTCTCAATCCCAACTGCTGTCAGATGAGGCTAGGTCTGGAAATTCATGAGGTGAAACAAAGGCTTCTAGGAAAGTGGCTCAATGTTTGTATCTCTTTTAAAAAAACTCGAAACAGGTGTACTGCTCCATCCACTCTGTTCTACATAGTCAGGGAACCTTGTGTACGACGACTAGAGTACACAATTAAATCAGCTCACACAGCGTCTGCTTCATGGGAGAATTGGATAGAAAGAGGTACCCTTCACTGATAAGTGATAACACCTATCATGTTTCTAACTTAATTAAAACATTGAAATTTGCTGCAACAAATAGGTTGAGGCAGTGAGCATAGCAATGCATATACATAAATAGAGTAGCTGTTCTTACATAGAACAGCCACCCTCGCAGGTGACATCACAGCAACCATGTCAAATGCTCGCTCATTGATGTTGGATGGATCTATGGAGATTGGCGTATCAGAGAGAGATTCTACGATAGTTTGCATATCATGCTAGCATTCGCTCTCTTCAATTATAATGAACTGATAAGGCATCCCTGATGTGCAGATCTCGAGGTAAGGACAGGTCCACAAACATCCAAACAAGATCTCCCTGGTTCACATGTGGACCAGTAACTTCATCAGCTAAGTCAGGAAAGGTAAGGGCTTTTCTCAAAGCTTTTAGGTCAGCCGCTCTTTGATTTGCATGCATGTACGTGTATAATCTCGTTTCTGATAGTTTTACATGTTCATACCTTGCATTTCTCTTGATAGAGAGAAAAATTTACAACTGGTAAAAGGCCGTAAAAGGCCCTCTAGGTCAACTAAGCCATAAACCAAAAAAAGACGTACTTGTGCAGTCTGACCAGATAACGTGTGCAAGGGCAATAGCCATCACATACAAATCTCCTTACTATTTGTCTAGATGCAAGGCTACACACTATCTTCCTTTCATCAGTGGTAAATTACGCTTATTGAAAAAGAAAATTGTAATCCCCTGAACCCCATCTGGATCTGAGACTGAAGTGGATATGCAGACATGTAAAGGAGAGTCTGCTAAATATGAAAGTGATCATCTCCATGTAGTGTTTTAACTAAACAAAACTTTTTAATGTCAAGCCATCAACTTCATTTGTAATCTATCTATAAACACTCCTACTACAAATTTCTGAACATTAATAAATAGAGGCTTCTCTGCAAGCAGGGATAATCAAAATACACATCACAAATAATGTTCTCAGATGTACAGAAGTAAAATAGGACATTCTTTAGCCTTTTAACTCCCTCCCCCAACAACAAGAAATGCAAATCCCGTATCTTCCCACCCCAACACTTGATTTGACCATTTCAAACACTTCACAAATTACATGGCGAATTTCTTTGCCAAATGAAAGACAACAACAACATCTACTCTATTTCCATCACAGAAACCGTGCATACCTGGCATTCCATTCAACTGATACAAAAATGACTGTCTTGGGTCACTGTGATCTCGCAGAGCTAACTGAGCCAAAGAATCTGACTTCTTCCACTTCTGAGCTAACCACATACCTGATACAACAAACATCACACATTTATGAGTCAATCAAATTATAACCTGATAAACCATTTCCTAGAAACCAAACAGCAAGTACCTGTATTGACAATAGAGCTGGTATGATACAACATTCCTAGATGAGGGCCAGACAGTGACACAAAAGTGTGCAACCGGTCAATCAAAGGCTGAAAAGCAGGTCGAGTAATAGCACACCGAATGATAATATTGCCCAGTGAATGTCCAATAAAACTATAAACATCAAACTGCAACAACAGACACACAACACTGATCCTAACCATCCAACCTAATTTTATCAAAGTCAATACGAAACGCTTCCAGATGATGAAACACTTCTTGAATAAACTTGTCGGTCATCAAGTTAAAGTCAGCAAAGGTGTTGGCCTATCACACATGCTATCAATAACTTAGTCCAATCACAACATTCATCTACAAAAACCTGATTAACTTCCGACATGATGAATTCAAGACGACTGTTTTGCATAGCCATTTCAAGAAATATTCGAAACGACCGTAAATCATTGCTGTTTCCTGTAAAAAGGCAATAAATTTTCTAATAAATTTCTAGCATATCAGTAAACAAGGTGAACACAATAGTTCTACAGTAGCTAAACACACACATTTCTAATTTACTGCCCTATTACACTGCTACTCATACTCCAATATTCACCTTCCAATCCATGAACACATACAATAACGTGAGTCAAAGGTCTCAGTCTGAGAAAAGAATGAGCTGATAAAGGACTGCTTACTCTCAAAGGCTCTGATATGTAGTTGGGTAGATCACTACAAGTCGTAAACATTTTGAAGACAATCGATGAGCAATGGCAGAAAGGAAATACCTGAGAAAACAGCCATTGATGGATAGCATTTCTCTGAGTTCACCTTTAGCAGGCTCAACACTATAAAACATCAGATTTATGCAACTAAGCTCAGCATCAGCTTAGCATCACGATCGGTATCAGCAAACTAACATTAAACTTCTATATACAGTATCTTATCACTTGTGACAAGTGTCAGGCATTTGAAGGCTACTCTTAGTACAAGTGACATAAGTACTGCTGTGCTACACTGTTAATAACTGATTATGAAGATTTCTAGTGTTTCTGTTCAACTATTTAGATCGTGTTTTACAGCTTTCACAATAGCACATAGTCCTGTTGTCACCCTGATGAACGCATCCTTCATTCACAATAACCTTTTTAACAAGTAGCACTGAATAGTAAAAGTCAAGCAGTCTCTCACATCAATAGTTGCAATTTTCATACTTTACAAGTAAGCCACATGATTCAGTGGCCACTGATTGGTTAATAAAACTTTGCTATTTGCAGTTGACGCTGTACTGACACTAGAATAGAGCTCGGGTCTATTCCAGCATCTTGGTACTGGAATAGCATACAGCATCCCAGCAGGTGTCAACACGTATAACCAATGATACACAAGATCGGTTTACAATACTCAAACCCATTTGCCTTCCAGCATTCAAGGTGCAACAGTGGCAAACAAAGCACCGACTGACAGGAGTGTTTTTGTACACACTTTGCAGCACTATACTTGCTTACCTTTTATCTCTAATACTTGGTGACCAATTCCGTCTGTGAGAAGAATCAGGCTGCTCTGTATACTCGCTAAACTCTTCATACGGAGCTTTGTTTTCTACTGGCTCAACACTGTTCTCAGCACTAAATGCAGCTTCCCTAGCTTCATCCATACTAGCAGCTGCATCAAGTATTTCCTGAACAATCTCGTCAGGCAGACATGACCAGTCAACGTCACTGAGATCAGAAGGAAGAAGTAACTGAAGCAAATTGAAAGGCATTCTCTCTCCGTTGCACTCAACTTGGCAAGCTGCTTGCGGTTCACCATCTTCCAATGACTCGCCAAGCAAGTTACTACTCGTATGGTTACAATCTGTTAAGTTACTATACTGTATGGATCGATTTTGAGACACTTCTTCTACTGCTGTTGTGGGTCGTTCCTGACTTCTGCTTGTGTCAGTTGCTTGAGAACTCTGAGACGTGCTATCTGGAGATTCATCTGTTGGTATGTGACCATTTCTACTCCTCAAAGGTATAACACCATTTGCCACCTGAGGTTGCAATATCTCATCATTTGCTTTTCTTGATGCAGCGCACAAGAACATATCGTCTAGTGACTCTTGAGTCACACGATGTCTTACAATCGGATGCTGAACGTCCGATCCACAGTGATGTGAACGACGACGAAACTGTACAGACATTCTTGGACTAGAATCCACAGAAAGTTCACACTTTGGTGGTGCACTCACGTGTCTTCTCCCTAGAAGTAGTATGCATCAGAAAAGAACCAACAACATAGCCTACAACACATGCACTGCATTACGTCGTCTTCCAACGGGAGAATCACCAACATATCGATCTTCAAACACTATAGGCATAGACGTGCATTCACCATCAGTGTCATGACAAGCCAGTTCCAAAGGTGCAACTGCCAGTTCAATGTATTGAGATCGACGTATTATCTCAGCAAGACGTACGTGACTAAATTTACTGCAAAGCAATGCATAAAGTTGCATAAACATTCTTACTGTACATAGCAAGTATCAAACCTTTTAGAGACCCGTTTAACACATGAATCCAGAGGCCATTGATGAACAATACTGGCTTCATAAAGTCGATTCAACTGGAAACAACAACAAACAGGCAATATTTCTATAGCAACTAGCATACAGACAGTCGACGTAAAGTTCCTACATACACCTAGTACACCATTACGTCAAGGTGATCAAACTATAAAGTGGTGTGCCTGTGCTTGTGCATGTGTGTGTGCATGTGCATGGGTATGTATGTGTGCGTGCATGTGTGTGTGTGTGTGTGTGTGTGTGTGTGTGTGTGTGTGTGTGTGTGTGTGTGTGTGTGTGCGTGTGTGTGTGCATGCGTGTGTGTGCATGTGTGTGTGTGTGTGCGCGTGTGTCAGTCATCATCAACTCACATGGTGTGTCACACAGTCAGTAACATTACACATCCAAGCAAACATTTCACAAACAAGCGAGATCTCTACCAGCAACAAAGATGCTGACAAGACTCCAAAACAAATTGTAAAAGACAAAATACATAATGTCAATTATTAAGCCACAAGGTGAGAGTCATTGGGCAAAGTACATCAATACAAAAATTTTGAATTCTAAAACGTGCAGTGTACTTATTGATGTTCTCCTTCGCACGCTGATATTACAGCCTAGGTCAAAGACTTTCTAAATGTTAGATATTCAAATAAGCATAAAGTATCAATATGTCAATGAGAAAGCACTACAGTGCAAACCCTCCTCTTGCTATAGCTTTGCAGCTTGAATGTCATTAATTAGTCAGAGCCAATTAGAAGAGCATGCAAAAGAGACAACATCCTGTCACGTACTTGCCTCAATCAGCGATCACATGTTACACCGTTGCATAGCAGGCTAGTCGGTCAATCAGTCGGTTGTATGTCGCATGACTGGCCTGCATTACTATCCCTAGCATTTCACGCGTCGGGTAATAAAGTATAAGATGCACCTCAACTTAAGACAGTACAATGTACTAACCATTTCTCTATTGTGCACTGCAGTTAGAGCTCTAATTATGCTTGGATTCAGAGACACAGCTTCTGTATATTGTGTCCACAAAGCAGTGATCTGCAATTACGATAATGCAACTTCAAGAAAAGCAGCAACAGTATCCTGACACTGGGCACCTCAGTATGAAGATCGTGTAAGTCTTTCTCTACAATCGAAATCACCTCGCCGGCATCAACAGTATCCTGAACACAAACAATATAAAAATAAGCTATTCACAACCAGAACACATTTGGTCTTTTCCATGCAGACAACTGTACATACAAAAAATGATATATCTATATGACATACACTAATTTCAATATATCACTTCTGTATTTAACAACGGAAATCCGAGTACGTAAAAAGACAGACAGTGTGGCTTGCCAGAAAATATATTAGTACCAACTTTACCTACACTCGAACGTCTCTTATCAGAGCACTTTGAAACCGGACATTGCCTGTATCTTAGGATAAACACATTTACAAACAGTAGATCAGTTTGAATGGTGTTGAGAGCTCTTTCTCATGTGAAAATTAGATTACACAAGAGTGAATATGTACATACTGTACATGTGTATCCATGCTGCATTTTCATTTAGATGTGTAATACAGTATCTAATGCATGACCACATGTAGAGTACTTGTGCAAGTACTTGCAACAGCTGATTGAGCACGTTCTCGGGGGTGCCCGGTATGTAGATGTGCCCATATCTCAGACGTCCAGATAAGAGACGTTCGAGTGTACTATACAAATGTTTCAAACTTTACAGAGCTCGTTCAATCGCCTCACAAAATGTGTGCATATGAACCACTAAATTAGTAACACATACACATAACATATCTGTTCCTACAGTTAGTAGATTTTAAGACCCAATGAGCACCATAACGTTATCCAGTGGCAACAAATGCCTATCAGTACATAAACATACTGTTACATTGCAGTCTCTTAGTTCATGTTTGTTGTCTCTTCCAAATATATTTACGTATAAGCTAGCGTATAATGCTTTTGTCTGTCTATACATCTATCAATCTGTAATCTGTGTTTTGTGTCAATATGTCTACTAGTAGTACACCTACTTTCACAGAATGTATCAAAGACTTGAGCAGCGAAGCTTTGTCACTCAGTGCTACAAACAAAACACTGACATCAATACCACCAGTATGAATAGCTTTGATACAGCATATCAAACGTGTGAAAGTGTACCAATTGTCAATCGCTGCCGTTGTGGTATAATGCTCATGAGATAGGTAAACGATAAAGCAAGACCATCGAGAGAATCAATTAGCATGCCACACAACTTTCTGAAACAAAAGCAAAGCATCAACCATTCAAGCAGCAATAATACTATAAAGTGTATTAAATATGATCTCCTGGTTCCCGTGTAAGGAAATACATTATGATTGCATCATTGGACAACAAAAATGGTGATAACAATTCAAAACTTCTAGCAGGTTATTCAATCAACGACTGGTTCTGTAACAACAAGGTTTCGTTTAAAGGTTTTCAATATTGTCTCTTAGCCTATTTCACAAGTGTACAAAAGATGTGCTCCCTCTCCTATGCCCTTAAACCCTTCTGAAAGTGTATGCAGAAAAAATGTATAAGTACAAATCATCATCAATGCTTGTGTCTACAGTTAATGTGATGCACTGAAGAGAAAACAAGAGAGTGGGAGACTTAAAAAAGACTGCTCATAAAACCGTGGCCAAAGTTTTCAACCAATGCAGACAACACTACCTCATTGAAACCATGCATGCCATTTCAAAGCAGGTTCGATTACATATCATTAAGAACCAGGAAGTTCTATTGGAGTCACAAAGCATCAGCAAATCAGCAAAAAGCCAGATTATGTCCACCAGTAACAGTCAGAAATACAGAAAACCTACATAGTAAACAAGACTCACTTATGAATTGCTGATGCAAGATCCACATCCACAAAACAGACTTCATACTTCGACTACCGAAAAAAAAGACATCACATGAAGTGAAGAACAGCAAGGCAATTATTATTAGACCCACGCATGCTCAACACACACCTGACTAGTTTTCCGATTCGTTCTCTTCCTGCGCTTCTGTGAGACTTCACCAAACAGAATTTTTGGAAGAGATTGCTCAGGTGGCAACACAGAATGACTAATGAAAAGGTTCTGAAACCAACTTCTTTCTTGTGTAGGACTGCCATGTAAGACAAAAAAAGTACGTATACACCCTGTTATTCTAAATATGATGAATATAATGGTTATAGTGTAAAAATACTCTACTCAAGACATAATCATGCATAATATCTATATTACAGAGAACATGACAACATGATGCCAAACAAGTTGGTTCACACTAGTTCACACCAAAGCCACTTTACCTGCCACAATTCCCTACAGAGCTATTATACCATGGTCACGTGACATGTGACCAGTCACAAGCGAGTATTTAGATGGTGGATATAATGTATTGCATGTCAAGTGTGCAATAAGTTACTTTCGGCTAACATTGTACTCTAAACTACTAACTGGTATAAACTACTTATCCTACTATGAGCGTGTGATATGGCTTCTGCTAGCATTCAGAGCAAGGTCGTAGCCATTGGCTTCGTCTCGGGTGATAACACAGTCATAGATCAAACAGCTCCTCGTGCTTGTAAAAGCCATATAGTACACTAATACGATAACCTATTCTTATATCACATTCACAACGGAACTCTTAGCTTACTCTTTCTCATTTCCATATAATTTCATAACCGTTTATACAGCTTCAGACCAATTCCTATACCCTAGCTGACAAGGCTAGAAGCATAGAGTTCTCCAGTCCATAGTAGATTAGAGTGCAAATCAGCAACCTTACCTAATAGCTGCTTATCTAATAGATGCTTTGAAGCACTTGGCACAAGCTACACTATCTCCTACTACTGGTGGCCCAAAGGTAACAGTGTAAAGAAAATGTCAACAGTTTGTCCCAAGGGGCCTTTCAGTGACACTTAACACTGATATGTTAGTAAGCAGAAGTCATTGGCAACCTAGGTATGCAATCAGCACATGTACCAGCAAGACTCATGATCATGTCACAGGGTTCTGCCCATGGTGGTCGAAGGTGGTCAGGCCTGACCATCACTCTGCATGTGACCACGAATGTATATTTTAGTGTTTTACTTGCTCTAAGCTAAATAAGCATTAGAAGGTGAGCAGTTTGTTGAGAGGTAAGCAATTTGTTCACACTGTGACATGGCGGCAGACCCACCATGCAACGATACGATCTATATAATATGATCGATATAATATAATCTATAGCTCAGGGCATTCAGGAGACAGTGAGATCCAACTCATCAGTCTGCACGTCAGCGACAAGCAATATCTTAGGTGACATGTGACAGAGCCCGTCAAAGTCGTCTTCAGGGTTTCTTTGCTAGACAGGAGCACTAGCTGTTCAAAACCTGCAGCTGGTGAAAGGAATGGTAGACATCTAACCATGCAATTATACCCTATAAATGTGAGACCGGGCAAAACTGTTCTCCAACCATTGACAGAAGTTGCAGTTTTTCTTAGTCTGCTCTTTCAGATCATGGACCATCAACACTGCAATACATTCTGTTTGGCGCTTTCTTGTCTGATTTGCAACAATGCTTGATTGTCTGGGCATTTGCTCTACTTCTTTCTATATCTGAAATAAACCACACACTTAATGTAGCCAATACCAGACCAACACTCCGAAAACCCTGAGCAGAACACTGATGTCAGGATATGAGTACACTCTTGAATTGGACCAGAAACGAAAGGCATACAAATTAAGGTTAGTATCAAGAACGTGCTCTGCTGTTTGTACAGCTCTTCTAAGTTCCTGACATCAAAATTTACAAAATAGCACATAATAGTTAACCTACTGTATTTACATTAAACCATTAATAGCAAACACAACCATTCAATACATAAAAATTCAATAGCAAGTCTGATCTACGCATCTTACCACCTCCATCAAATATACAAAATCTACAGTGCCCCAAATTTTTCTGATTACAGTAACAAACAAACGAATAACATGATAACATGTGTCAACATCACAATTATGGGGTGAACTGACACTGTGGGCTTTCACACACAAGGTTAACTTGGGTTAGGCTAACTCTGGTAGAGTTATGATAACCCTACTCCACCCAACTTGCGTTCACAGGTACGACACGGGCAATTAGACGCAGCAGATCTACATTAAAGTGCATACATCGATTGCTTAAAGTTTCTGATTGAGAATAGCAAAGCAGTAATGCCACTGACTGAAAACGAGAAGAAGCCATTTGTACATTGGCTG
Organism: Corticium candelabrum; assembly: GCF_963422355.1. Lineage (NCBI taxonomy): Eukaryota > Metazoa > Porifera > Homoscleromorpha > Homosclerophorida > Plakinidae > Corticium > Corticium candelabrum. Next base: position 4,346,769 of record NC_085092.1, on the reverse strand, counting down.
GATCAATAGCTAGGGGGTGTTTTTGCATATATTAGGGAATGTCTTAAAAACCACTCTACCTGCTTTACCCTACTCAGAGACAGGGTTAGCTTAACTTTGGGTTAGACTCCAATTACCACAGTCGTGTGAATGTGGTATGAAAGTAAGTTCACTAAACCCGGGTTAACACTGGGGTTAAGCAAGGGTTAACCCGATCTAACCTGAGTTAACACTGTCAGTGAAAGCGCTCACTGCTTCAAGTCAAGCCAAAACAAACAGAAGGCTTCAAGTCCATTAGCCCAAACAGACCCTATTAGCTCCCACAGTATAAACTCTCTGCTAATCAGATAACCTTGCTACATAGACAATGACTAAGGTCATAAACCGTCACTATATATGAAGTGCAGCACTACACTATAAAGACTTCACTAATACACATATGTAGCGCCAACACTAACTCAAATTTCCATGTACAGTGCCCCCACACATAAACGCCCATAACTTCGACGCGGACTAGCGTGGGCTTCCGAGGTCGTACGCTATAGCTGATTAGATGCGCGTGGTCCTTGATGCAAGGGCTTTCTGGTAATGTAATTATGATGTCACAGAACCTTCTACAAGTTAGTAATACAAGGCGGTGATTGGCTGTCGATAGGGGCGTTGCCTGTTACTGATTGGTTGATAAACTTTTACTGTTGCAACGCTATGCGGTCGCACAGCAACCGCGCCATATTCTTGCACCTGTCTTTTTTGCCGTGCGTCGGAGTGAGCAACAGCTGTTCAGAGACAGAAGAAGTGTTTTGAACGAGGTTAGACGGAAGCGAATGAGTGTTCCTGTTGACCAAAAAGAGGGTCCCCATTTTGGGAATGATGGGTTAGCGTCTCCTTCGCTGATGTCTGACTACGTGAAAGACCTATCCGAAGTTTTTGCCAGTTCTTGTGAACTTGGGCAACTTTTACCAGACAAGGAGATCTTAGATAAAGACATTCAGAACTGTTTGGACGACTGGGTTGTCACTCTCACTACAGAAGACCAAATGATGCTTAGTCTTGTTGTTTTTCAGGTGTTTCGATCCTTAGTTGTTTGTATAGTTTTTAGATCTTAGGTTCTGTGTAGCTTTTTGGTTGTTTTTTTACTGTAAGTGAAAAATATCTATGAATGGCGTAATACAGAATGTTGCACATATTCATGTTGTCATATCTTCGCGTCAAAAGCATCAATCAGAAATCCCCACGATGAATACTTTATAAATCGTCTCTGCTATGTTATCCTTGCGTTTCACCATATTCCGCTACCATTTTGTAGAGATTTACAACCGTATGTGCACCCCTCTTCAGGGGCCTTCCTCTTCAATATCTCAAAAACGAAAGCACGTTTCAAAAATCGCCACAATGATTACCTAGATAATCATGTCATGTCCCTTTCTGCAAAATAACTAGTTAAATAATGAAACACCGTAGCGTAAAAACGGACAAATGTGCAATACGAAGAAAATGTGCTTCCTCAAGCGAGGCCCGCTGTAAAACGCAACCGTTTGTTGAGTTCTTTCACAACGAGATGCGGCTACAATTGCTGAATCTTGTTACCGAGTTTCGTCGATAGACATGACAGAACATTTGAATTACGCGCACTTTCCTGACATCACTCCCGGATGGGCGTTTATGCGTGGGGGCACTGTACTCCAGACTTAAAATGCTTGTACTAGAGACCTGTAAATTTCAAAATTTTAGTAGAGTATTTAACAAACAGTTTCAATGTAACAATTTTCTGTCTCAAGTCCAACTAAATATTACATTTAATTAATTAACAAAAGGCAATAAACTTGTGTTCTATATACCCTTCAGTCTATCATATCTTGCTGTACAAAAGTGTGTCATCAATTTACCTTTGAAGCGTTGATCTGATGCCTGCCAGCACACAATGAACAGTAAACGAGACACTGGCCAAGTGAAAGTAGTCAAACATGAGTGGGATACGGTGATGAATATTATGATTCGAGCAGAAGTGCAAGTCGACCACTCGACTACTAACAACCTGCATATTGCTTACACCATCCTTCCTACAATAAAAACACAGTCATATGATAGCATAACAAAAGCAAACAGAAATACTAATTCTAGACAATGCTACATGATACAGACTTCATTGCATATACTACTTCATTATGAAAATTAAAAAAGCAATCTTACGTGTACACTGGCAATAGACACAAACAGGCTAGCAGAATAGCCTTAAGGGATAATCCATTACAAAAGCAGACAGACAAGTGCAAATATTTTCGTTATTTTGGACACCCTATAATCTGACACCCTCACTATCTGACAAGCTACACCTGAAACCAATTACATGGTTACTGTGTTGTTACTTAACGTGGGACGAAAATGGGACAAACGTGGTCGAAATAACAAGGCATGAGGAAATACTAAAGTGTATGACTGTACATTTAAAGCATTTACCACGTATTTTCTAGACATTAAATTCTAGTCATCAGACACCCTTATACAGTACACATATGAGGCTGCAACATATACCCCATCTACACGAGCATGCACAGCGAGCCGAGCCGAGCAAACTGCGCCAGCCCGTGACAGCCCAGTATTCCAGCTCACGTTTACATGACACACTCTGTACAAGAAAGCCAGTGCGTGTCATTAATGTGCATTAGTTACTTGAGCTTGACATAGCTTGCGCTAGCTCACACTCTCACGTTTGGAATGGACAGAAGCTAAGCTATTCGCATTTTTCTCTATGGCTTTACAACAGTCATATCAAGAATGCATAGGACATATACAAGACGTCATAGGTCTATCGCCAGGTGACTGTTGTGCGCATGCAGCAACGGAGTTCAAAAGCTAAACTTTTTGCTCATCTTGGTCGCTCCATGATTGGATAAGACACAGAGTCTCCGTCTCACTCCACGCTCTTTGTACCATTTTTGCCCAGAAGTATGATGCAGCGGAAAGGGGTCTGGTTATGCGAGACTACCAAATGAGCATGCGAGGCTCGTTTTCCAGTATGCTATGCGTTTACACGATGTACTTGACTCGAGCCAGTATGGGCTGGCCCGCTTCCAAATGCTTGTGTAAACGAGGTAATAGTCTCGCATAGCCAGACCATCTCCACCATCATATGTACTTCCGGCAAGAAATGGTCTAGAGAAATGCCTATACAATTCTTTCCACAAGAATCGTGGGGATAAAGACCTCTTTATAGATAGCATTAGATAAATATTAGCGCCAAGTCAAACGTCGATCAGTGAAGAAGCACAGCCTCACGAACAACTCAGGACAGTTTTTAGTTCAAGGTCTACCAGACGAACGAATATCTAACTAAAGTCTGTTCGATTATTGGAGAAGACGTGGGGAAAAACCCATATATTCTGAAGCAAACGTCCTAGCAGGTTGATTCCAACATCATTGGAAAGGTCACAGGGAGGAGGTTCCAGATCAGTTAATGAATACTGTGATTGGTTCTTATTACGACACAATTTGTAACTTCCTGTATGACACAAACTTGGCACTGCCCTCCTCTTACATTTACACCCGTCTCTGATAACTTCAAAGCCCCTTTAACGCCCACTACTTGAAAGCTGACCGGAACATACTTTGAACTATGGATTGATAAGTAAAACAGCTGTAGCTAGCATTCCTATGTAGTCAAAGCATTGGTTGAACCTTTGAACCTAAGTTCATAGCTAAACTGGAAACGTTTATTTCACTAGCCAGAATTAACAACGCCCATCTCTGCTCTTTAATTCCTTATCTATTAACAGCAGTTCTCACGTCCTCTCCAATAATCGAACAGACATTAGTGTATGTTCACAGGCATGCCAGTAATTAACACACGCGAAATGAGCAGCATGCCATTGCCTGACACCTACTTATAGACCTCCTGCTATCTATCTATCTATCTATCTATCTATATATATATATATATATATATATATAGATATATATAAGTCTTTATCCCCACGATTCTGGGGGGTGCAAAACAAGAATTGCATAGGCATTCCCCAGACCATTTCTCACATACCCATCTGCACTAAACAATGACTCTTCCATTACCAACCAACCCTGTTTAGTATTTTGAATTTCATAACCAAAGGTGGCTTCTAATATCCTTTGTGTGATAGTATCACTAGCTACAAACAAAAAGACCTCTATGTCTGTCTCACTGCTTGCGTGTATTTCTGGCGATCAGTTGAATATTTCAACACAGCACAATCAATATCGACTGTAGTAAGTCCATCAACATCATTAACACTAAAGCATTTGCAGTGTACACTGCAGATATGTATGTGTGCTGACTAACTAACAGTGTAGATGTATACTGACACCGACAGTAACATTTTGTGCATAGAACACCGTCACATAACCTCTATTAAATACCTATTGCCTTACAGACCCTCATACAATTGTCCTGACCTTCCTGTGTTTACACATAAAACAAAGACAAAAGATAACTACTGTTTGCATTCCCATAAACACATGCATGCAAATGGGTGCAAAACACACACACGTGCACGTGCGCGCGCGCACACACACACACACACACACACACACACACACACACACACACACACACACACACTAGTAGACACCTGATACCCAACACGTAAATACAAGACATAACAAAGAAAAGCTGTGCACATAACATTGATGAACTTTCACTTACTGATTGTATTCATCTGAGAAAAGCAAGTCAACAACCAGCTGTAAATGAGGTAAAGGAAAACGTCGAGGCAACTGCAACAGAAAAAATATACATGTCTCTATGTCATTTCAATACATTACATCAAAAATCATTCAATTCGAGGCTTCATGTAAGTACACGACAGTCAACTATCTTTGAGATGTCACAAATCTCACTTGCGATAAAAGCAACAGTTCAACAGACATGATTACAACAAAGCAACATGTGGAACCATTTATGCTTGTGCAACAGATAAGCCACAAGGTCTCATAGATCCCTCATGACAAGTTAATTCATGCACATATTAGGACATGACTACTCTGGTTAAAAAAACTTGCTGATGAAAAAAGTGATGACACAAATACAAGTTCATAGCTCCAAGTTCTGGAAAACTATAAACTGCTGTCAGCAATGCTGGTGGTAGTGGTCTACATTTGACAAGTACTAAAACTAAAGGTCAGCCTGAAAAACATTCAAGATTGAAAGGGACTGTTGTTAGTGATAGCATTACTGTACAAGCATGAGACATGCAGTCTGTTCGATTATTGGAGAGGAGGTGGGAACTGCGGTTAATAGATAAGGAATTGAAGAGCAGAGATGAGCATTGTTAATTCCCGCTAGTGAAATAAACGGTTCCAGTTTAGCTATGAACTTAAGTTCAAAGGTTCAAAGGTTCAACCAACGCCTCAACTACATAAGCTTGCTAGCTACAACTGTTTTACTTATCAATCCATAGTTCAATGTATGTCCCGTCAGCTTTCAAGTAGTGGGCGTTATAGCGGTGGCTTTGACGTTATGAGACACCTGGTGTAAATGCAAGAGAAGGGCAGGGCCAAGCAGGTGTCATACAGGAAGTTACAAATTGTGTCGTAATAAAGAACCAATCACAGTATACACTAACTGATCTGGAACCTCCTCCTTGTGAGCTTTCCAATGATGTTGGAATCAACCTGCTAGGACGTCCACTTCAGGAGATACAGGTTTTTTCCCACGTCCTCTCTAATATTCGAACAGACTATAAATAGACACTAATAATGACAAGCCATTCTCTGAGTAGGTCTTTCTGTTGGTACTTTTGTCAAAACAATCTGTTAATATAATTAAAACCACAATAACATTGGTTACAGTGACAATATTTCACCTGCTGCCATTAAGGCAGACACTTTGACTGTAAAACAACACATGGCTGCCAGATAGAAAAGAGTCTGCCTCATGCCTACTTACTAACACACTCCGAAGACGATTTCTACACGTGTAAACAATGACAACTCTACCTCATGACTTCGTTGTTGGAAGTCCTAACATATTCATTGTGAATTACCTCAGTGCTGTCTGCTAGGGCTGTCACTGTAGCTGTGGCAACTTCATTGAGACTGAATTCTTCTTTACGATACTGAACATTGACAACAGACGTGGCAAACACAGAACAGTTTCTCAAAAGACGTGCACTGCAGAGGTAGTCATTCCGTGTAACATCTTGCAGAACTAAAACAAAGTACAACATGAACCTGCAGTTGGCAAATGATACTCTAGAATATTTCGGACTATAGTTCCTAACAAATGACATGGAAGTTTCACTTCAGCAAGCAACTGCATTGTTTTAACAGTCTCTATGGTCCAGGTGTATAAATACAGAAGACCAAGACAGCATTAAGACACAATAAACATAACAAGTAGTACATCAATTACAGACATGCCACAGCATCAGTGCTAGATACCTCAGAAGATTTTCGTTCAACTGCACTAGTTCATGAAACAATACAAAGCATCCTAGCTGCTAGTAGTAGCAACCATAGCACAAGCACTCCTGTTTCTACTGGAAGATGTTATTCCTATAGTATTTCAATATGGTCCTATCTTAATTTGTTCACCATAATTAGTATAATTTGTACATAATTTCACACACTTAGTGTCAGAACTATAACACAATCACTAGAAACGTCATTTATCAGCCAATAGTCACTATATTAGACACATGGTCACATGGGGATATACATTATCATCGTGCACATCCTAAATCTTAAAGGGTACAAGGTAACTATGTTGCTAACCATGTCTCCCTAATCAAGAAGCTAATTAATTATGATAAACAGTATCTCTAGCAAAAGATTGTCTTAGTTGACTTTGATAAATGACCTCAAAGCCATAAAAAATCACAAACATCTATTTCAAGGAAGAAACAAACTTGCAATAAAACTACAATTATTCAGTTTTCCTGGTGAACCTGCCTTATTTAGGTCTACCAACAAACGATCAAACCTACAGGAAAAAGCCAACTACAAAAATAAATATCAACTTAGGCTTAACAGTATGCTCAGTCTTGTACTCATTTAAAGAGACATTTCAAAGATTTGCTCTAGCGCAAAATTTAAGAGATGAGCGCTAATGTACATTTGCGGCAAAAAGCAATGGCCACATGTGCTGATGGATGTGACAAAAACTGCAACGCAAAGTTACAGTTGAGACCAGTGTTTGCAACAGGGTCCCCTTGGGTGTGTGGTAAATACAGCTGTTCTTATGTGGTCTGCCGCACGTAAACACTAGTAAAAAGATAACGTGTTCACTAGAATTTATCACTTAATCAGTTACAAGCATAGGTAAGCATATCTCGTTCTGCAAATGCATCAAATGTCTCAATTTGATTGTTCGTAATCAACAATTGAAGGTGTATGCGGGCCGCAATGTACTAACGCATGTAGCCGAAATGTTCATTTAATAATAGACAATGCTATTTCTCAAAACATAGCAAAAAACACATCCACTTTGAAGTCTTCTATTTGATTCTCCTTGCATATTGTCACCATGAAAATGTCCTATACGTTTCTAGCCAAAACCTTACTAAAAAAAACAGTATAAACTCACGGCCCTACTAATTCTATAGGGAAATACCACAGACATATGCTCTAACTACACTAGCCTGGCACACACTCACCATTAGTTAGCCCATGAAAATAAATGACATTGCAAAATATGCCTAAATGTAGCCTCCAAAACAATTTTGGGTACAGAAAAGTACCGTTATGTAAGAGCAAGCGCCTACAAACTTGCACATCGCTGAAGATTCTGTGACATATTCACTGACTATAAAACAAATGGAGAATTGTGGTTCCTGCATCTAAACTTTTAAATCCCTCTGTCGCACAGTTTGTCTTTGCTGTTTTTGATCATGCTCAGAGTGAACACACCTTGATTTCCAGTGACTCAACAGTAAGAGTAGAACTGAGAGTCGATAAAGCAATCGGGATACCACTGGAGATGTTGAATGTTTCATTAATGTCAGTGTTATAATGCCATTCATTTAATTTATCTAATGCAACTTGGCTGTGCAAAAGAGTACTGATGAACGCCATCCTGTAATATGGCAATAAGGTCTTAAAGGTTTACTCCTACCAAACAATTTTGAACACAGATTGTACTTTGCTAAATGGACCTTAAATGTGTGCTTAGCCAGTTGTGGTATTGTAGTAAAAACTTTTCAATTAAATCCACAAAAAATAATACTAAACCGCAGAACTGCCATCACCTGTTGTGCTATTTCACGTCCTGTAATAGTATATCACAAGCAATTAGCAAAGAAGATCAGTGTCCTTGAACACTGCCACAGAACTGTACACATGATGGGTAGAGAGTTAAATGAACACTGTTATTAGATGGTAACACAGTACTAAATATTCAAACCTTTGATAATCTGTTACTATAACAGTCATTAAGATCATCAAGATATCTCACGACCTTTACCCTTTGCCCATAAAACAAACAACTAATCTTGAAACAATATACAAAAACAAACACAAACAATCCCAACCATGAAGATTTCTTCTACATGTACAGGACCTGGTACCTCCTATACTATCACATTCTATACCCCTACACTCTTGCAGTCTACACAAACATTTGCTTGGTTTATTCTCTGTATCCTCCAGGGTTCTCACTAGAGACTTTTGGGAGTGTGGCGGGATGGGTGAGTCCACGACGCATGCAGTTCTTGCTCTGTACAGTCGGACATGCGCACTGGCGCCGATCTCATGTGAGGAAGACTTTGTGTTGAACCTATTAAGTGTAACATACGCTCAAGTGCCCTGGCAAGGAAATTAACTTCGATTGCCAGTAATTAATCCCTTCTTAGCGATGTTCATAGGTTGCGCATGTGCAATACAAACTTACAAAAATTCTCTTGTCAAGCGTTGATTGCTGTGGACCACTGTTGTTGCTTCGTATAAAGCCATGACTAGTCTAGAGCAGATTCTAGGTGTTACATCCGGGACAAGAGCCTGAAGAGCCTCAATTGGTGTGCTTTCCAGGTCACTGGGAGGGCATCCGGGACTAGAATCAGAGGTAACGCATCCAGGACTGCAATCAACACTTGTGCATACGTTCGGAACGAGACTGCCATCCTGCATTATTTTGTAAGAGCCTACATTCGTCGCTATTGTCACACTTAGTATTGTGTTTTAGTTGTATAGAATTCTCATACATTCCTTACCTGTAAGACTTTGGACTCTTATCTACTCTTTGTGAGCGTAGCGCACTGCTACTGGAGCATGGCGCTGCGCCACACTGCCACGCTGTAGCGAGAACCCTGATGGAGGCCACCACTCATAACACCTGCTAGTAAACATCCAAGAATTCAGAATTTTTACATGTACACAAATCAACACACCCAGGCTGAACTTCTTGGCGAAGTTCTTGAAGCAAGAGATTGCCCAATTTCTTGCAATTCCTTGAGATATCTGCCTTCATTATTCTTACTCTAACTCTACTGTTTGGGCTTACTATGTATATTACCACATGGTAATGTTTGAATTTTCTCTTTTTTACAGTAGTAGTGTACCTATATTACAAAATATCAAACTATTTTATGTTTCAAAATGACAGCCCCATGTATCCAATTTCTTGTAGGATATTTGCATAAGAGTGGCCATTTTCAGACTTTCTCCAAATGCCTTCTAAATATTACAATTTGAGAGTATAGCTAAGCAAATTACGCCCCAAACAGTAGAGTTATTAGAGCAGATATAGTGAGTAAGATATCTCAAGAAATTGGACAATTTCATGCTTCATGAAATTGGCCATGAATTTAGACCTGGGCGCCAAATGCAAACACAACTCTGTACAACTCTGTGCGCTACACAAAGCATCCAGTTACAACGACATAGGATATCTCCGCTGCAGCAATTAATTAGCAGTGAAGAGTGAAGTGATAGACTGTGAATTACAAACACGCCAACCATCTCGACCGCGTGCAATGCCCCCCAGTCCAAGCATCCGAACAACACACCTACCGTTCGTAGCGAGACGAAACTCGTACTTCAAACTCGGCGATCCTCTCAATCGACATTGCGCCTGATAGCATCTGCGGACAACAGCAAGCCAATCAGAGTGCACACAAGCCGCAGCGACAGCCGAAGCAACGACGCCAGCTACACGGGCGTCACATACAACAAATCAAACTCGAACAACTCACCCCCTCTGAAACAAATCCAAGTTCGAGAAGTTGTCGAATTCGATCGACACCTTCCACTCCACCTCCAGCGCGCTCATATTGCAGTGCGCGTACGGCGTTCCCTAGCTGTCAACCGCTTTATCTCTTCACTTCCTGGTGTGTCTCGTTGCACTGGAGTGAAGAACGCCTAGCGACCGGCTCTGTTGATGATCGTTTCACTCTTCAGGCGCCTCCCAAGTTGATTAGCGGTAAAGGAAAGTGTGAGGGTGTTGCGGCGGTCGACAATTCAATACACGATCGTGATCGTGTTGGAAACGACTCTTGTTCGATAACGGGATCAGACGTTCCTATTGGCTGTTTAGCGACAACTTGAAGCCGTGCAACGTTATGACAAAATGGTCACTACAGTAGCATTGACCCACCGGTGCCGGATTCTATGAAAACCGGAAGTAGTTGAAATCAAATAGACAAACGAGCGCATGCTTTGTGAACACGTGAAGAGGCAAGTGCACGTGTCGCAGCACGTGTTTCTCTCGTCAGCTCACCTGGCCGATAGCTTTGGCATCCGTTCCGGAATGGGTTTTTTGTGTCGAAGAGCATACGCCAGAGTGCAGACGGCTTGATAGGTTAGAGTGGCGACTATCTAGCCACACCCACGGCTTCCATTTCTTCAATTTGGATTTCTGCAGTCGTCAATCGCTTAATTAAATTCTATGTAAATTGCAATAATATACAACTCTAAATAATAAATATGTATGCGTCAAGTCGTTTAAATTAAAATATCTAATTAGTAGTTTAAGGTCCCGTATATTTTATTCGTCTCGTGTAGCCAGACCGCGACGTCCTCGGCAAAGTGTACGCGGCGGAAAGGGGTCTGGCCACGCGAGACTAATAATTATTTAAGTCTACTAGTAGATAAGTAAAGGTATCAATAAGGTTTATATTGATAGCCGAATCTTTTTAGGTGTGAGCCGTGGAGACCAGAACTAACGTCGAATATGAAGCTCTGCCCAAATATTCCCAGCGCTAATGGTTTAAATAATAATAATAAATTATTTATTATTATTATTATTGTTATTATTATTATTATTGTTGTTGTAAATTACCCTAATATAACTAACATGACTCACTTCACTATAAGAACGGCTGCACATACGGGTTGTAAAGTGGCTTTTGGCCCGTATAACCTGTGGGTGTGGGCGAGGCGAGTCACACAGACTGTGAAGAAGCAAACTACATATGAGATGGTCTTACATGATGGCATTTTTGTTACACCCACGATTGTTGCCATCATTATCTAGTGAGGCACCGTCTGGCAGATATTTGCTATCATAACTGCGCATGCGTACTTTTGTACACGTGGAGATAGTTGAAAAGAGAGAGACGTACGACAAAGCGCTAAGGCCAGTAGAAACCGTTGAATTTAGATATCAAAAGAGGCTAATTTGAAATTATGTGCTGTAGATGGCGTCGGCCGCGTCAACTCTCGTCGCCGGCTCGGTGCAGAAGGTTCTCATCACTGGCCTCACTCGCTCCGCGCACGTATTTGTTCAACTGGACACGGAAGACGCGTACTCACTGCCACAGCTCTCCACAATGATCCAGGCGGACGCGGCGGCGACAGCACCGCCAATGACCAGCCACTGGTCGCGAGGCGACGAGTGTGTTGCTCTCTATGGCGCTACCAACGAGTGGTACCGCGCTCGTGTAACGGCAGCGAAGAGAGATAGTGTGGACGTTTTCTTCTTCGACTATGGCAACACAGATACGGTCTCCAATGACAAGGTTCGACCGCTCAAACCTCAGTTTGCCACACTCCCCGCGCAGGCTATAGAATGCATTCTGAACGGTGTGGAAAGTGTTGAGAGCAAGCTGGATGAACGGTCGTTTACTGCAATGGCTGAGGCGATGCTTGACCGCGAATTGACTGTGAAGATAACGAGAACTGGACGCGTCGTTGATATTGTAATTGTGGAGGATTCTCATGGTCTTGATGACCTCATTGAGGATTTTGTGAAGGGAGGTGTTCTCTACAGAAATGTGTCAGCTAGTAATATCAAGAAGGGTGAAACATATGATGCCTACGTGGCGTGTATAGTTGATCCTTATGAATTTTGGATCCAACTCGACCAGAACAGTGAAAAATTAGAAAGTCTCATGCAGAGAATTGGTGAATTGTATTCCTATCCACGCCATCCTCCTGCACCTGCGCAACTGGGGTCTTTGTGTTGTGCTCAGTACTCTCAAGATGGTGCTTGGTATAGAGCAAAGGTGTTACAAGTACAGGGTCCAAAAGCGAAGGTAAGATTTATTGATTATGGCAATTCTGAAGTTGTTGAAGTCAGTCAATTGAAGCAACTGGATCCATCTGTTTCGTCAGAGGTCCCAATGGCAATTTGCTGTGCATTGGCTGATGCGGAGCCAGTGGCAGGGAGTCAGTGGAGTCAAGATGCTGTGCACATTTTCTCAAGAATTGTGCTAGATAAACCACTCAAATGTATTGTTGAGGATGTAGAAGTAGGCAAGGCAGTGACTGTATCGCTTATCGACTCTGATACTCACCGGCCAGTCATGGAACAACTACTTGCAACAACGGTTGTTAAGCGACGAGTTTCAGCTAAGCCAGCTCAATATACAAGCATTAGGTTAGCTGAGAATCAAAAGGAAGAAATATACATTACATCTGTGGACAGTCCAGCTCAATTTTGGTGTCAACGAGTGAGTAGTGCTGATGGCATTGAAGCACTAATGGCATCCTTGGATAACTATTATTCAGCAACTAATCACCATAGTTTATCACAAGTGACGGCTGGCAGTCCATGTTGTGGTCAGTTCACTGAGGATAATGTATGGTATCGAGCTGTTGTAAGAGGCACTGAACCTGGCGGGAAGGCCAAGGTTTGCTATGTTGATTACGGCAACCAGGAGACTCTTCCTCTTAGTCGTGTGCAAGTGCTTGATCCACAGTTTACGCGGCTTCCTATTCAGGCTATAAGCTGTGGTCTTTATGGTATACAGCCAGCTGGTGGATCAAAATGGGAGAGTAGAGCGACAGGAAGGATGCAAGAACTCACAGAGGCAGGGAGTATGACTATAACAGTAAGATCTGTTGTTGAGCAAAATGTTAACAGTTGGGCACTTAAACATGTGTTGGTTGATCTAATGGTTTCTAAACAAGGTCAGATGATCTCTATTGCCGATGAGTTGGTGAAATTTGGATTGGCTGTTAAAGAAGGGGCTTCAGTTTCAGCACATGCTCATAGTCTTCAAGTCAGGCAGGCAACACTAAAACAGAAGGAAATGACGGAAGTAGAAGTGACTTTTGCAAGCAATCCAAGAGAGTTTTGGTGTAGCACGTTCACTGGAAGTACAGATCTGGTGCCAGTTACAAAGGTTCTTAAAGCACATTGTGAATCATCAGCTTCTAAGAAATTGAGAAACGCTAGAACTGGTGATTTATGTGGAGCACGGTATAGTGCTGATGGTGAATGGTATCGTGCTAGAGTAGAGCATTCGCCTCAGTCAGGCCAAGTCTCTGTGTACTTTCTAGATTATGGTAACTCTGAGGTCGTTGCTGAGGCTGACCTGAGGCAGATTGGATCACAACTGCTGTCACTGCCAGCTCAAGCTATAAAATGTTGTTTGACGGATGTTCATCCATTGTCAGGAAGCTCGTGGAATCAGTCAGCAGTTGACACTTTCGAGAATCTCATTTCAGACAAAGTGTTGTTTGCAATTGCTCTTGGGCAGAGTGATGATGGCACATCAGAAATTAGACTTGTTGATACAAGTTTGGATGATGATGTAGACATTGGCCAGAAGCTTGTAGAATTGGGTGTAGCAAGATTCTCTACATCAACGTTTCGAGGAACACAAGGAGGTGCACAACTATCAAATGTTAGAAAGTATAAGAGACTTTCACTGTCTACTGAGCAGCCTTTAGTGACTATAGTCACTGTGGAAAATCCTCAGTCATTTTGGTGTCAGCTAATTGATGAGAAACTGCAAGATGACCTTGCAAAGATAATGGCAGACATGGCAGACTACTATTCTCAACTAAAGCAAGGGCAGAATGTTTTGCAACAATTCAGAGATGGTCTGCCATGTGCTGCTCAATATACTGAAGATGATTGTTGGTATCGTGCTGAAATTACTACACGGCGAGGAGACTCATTTGAGGTACGGTATGTTGATTATGGCAACAGTGAGCTTCTTCGACCAGGGAGATTACGAGCACTTCAGCCTGCTTTTGGAGCTTTACCTCCTGTTGCATTTTGTTGTCAGCTATATGGTATTGCACCGACTGGTCCTGTGTGGTTGTCTCGGGCTAGGACAGAGCTGGAGACATTAGGAAAGGACAAAACACTGACGGCTAAGATCAAGTCTGTTGATCCACAAGGGAAAATGACTGTGGAAATATATGAGGGAGACATTAATTTAGCGGAGCAACTGGTTCAGATGGGCTCTGCTGCAAAAGTTGGAGCTGGCACGTCTCAAAATTCCTCTAATTCAGTGGCACAACGACAAGGTCACGCAACAAGCAAATCCATGTCACAACATTCAGGTTTTACTTACATTGTTCCAAGTTTGAATGTTGGCCAGGTAGAAAAGATGGTTATTGCTTACGTTACATCTCCATCTGAAGTGTGGTGTCAGTCACCGAAGGGACAAGCAGTTTTAGAGAAAATGCACGCTGCTATGCAGTCGGTTTATGGCAAAACACCTCCCGAGAAAGGAAAGTTGGGGCAAGCAGCAGTTGGCATGGCTTGTGTTGCGAAGTCTCCATCAGACAGCTTTTGGTATAGAGCTGTCATCAAGCAAATGTTGCCACAAGATAAAGTTGAAGTGCACTATATAGACTATGGCAATTTGGAGTCGGTTCCACTAAAGCATGTCAAAATGGTGCATCGAGATTTCAAGCAAGTGCCAGCACAGGCTCTACCCTGTGCATTATACCAGTGCAGTGAACCAGCTGGTGGATGGACAGATTCAGATAGAGACGAACTTGATAATATGGTAGCTGAAATTGAGTTGACAGGAGAGGTCAAGTCAGTACAGGGTAAGCCACCTAAGTATATTGTTGACATGACATTTGTAAAGGATGGTCGTAAAGTGACCCTTCGGGATGCATTCTTATTAGCTACTGGGAGAAGCAATTCTTTGCATCCTACTTTTTCTTCATTTTCAGCTCAAGAAGTCACATCATTGAAGCCTCAAACAAGCGGTGGAAAACTGACTACTTCTCCACCAGACGTTGTCAGGCCAAGCAAAATTGATTTGACTCCTCCTTCCTTGAAGGTTGGGGTGTACGAAGATGTTTGCATCATTGGTGTGAAGACTGTTGACCATATGTGGTGTCAGCTGTTCAGTGCGGGTGATCAGCTAGCCCAGCTCAGTGACAATATAGCATTATATGTTGAAACGGTTCAACAACCATTATCAAGTCCTTCTGGTGGTCTTTTCTGTTTGGCTCAGTATATAGATGGTGCTTATTACAGATGCCACATTAAGAACATCCGTGCAGCATCTGATGTGGAGGTCTTTTTTGTTGATTATGGAAATGTAGAAACTGTCAACGTCACAGCATTGAGACCAATCAGTGATAATCTTTGTCGTATACCTGCACAAGCATTTACTTGTAGGCTTGCTGGAGTGAAGCCGAAGCAACCTGGCAGATGGAGTCGAGAAGCTAGTGCTTATTTGGAGCGGTTGACAATTGGCCAGCAACTGGTAGCAAGAAGGGTACATGCTAATGATATTGCTGTTGATCTATTTGACACCTCTGACTCAAAGGACAAGAATATCGCAAATGAACTAGTAACTGCAGGGTATGCTGTTTTTGACCAAGGCAGTTCACAAGCTAGTAAACCAGTAGCTGTGATAAATCCCACTCACATGTTGCCAGGAAAGGAATATCATGTTTTAGTTACACATGTATCTTCTCCATTGAAATTTTATTGTCAAATTCAAAAGGATGCCAAAGAATTTGGTACAATGACTGATAGGTTGTTCACATACTGCTCTAGCCTTGGTGACGAGCAGGAAAAGATAGGGCCACTGGAAGTGGCAGTGGGGAAATATGTTGCTGCCCTTTATTCAGAAGATGGTGGCTGGTATCGAGGAAAGGTGATGTCTGTAGCAAACCATCAGGAGCAAACAGTTCGCGTGTTCTTTGTGGATTATGGCAATGAAGAAGTTATCAGTGTGAATTCTGTAAAGTGTCTAAGGCAAGACTTCGCTCGTCTTCATGCACTATGTTTTGAAGCCAAGTTAGATTTAGTCTCTGGTGACATTTCATCTGAAGATGATCTAAGATTCAAAGCAGCCGTATCTGATCAAGAATTTTTATGCAGAGTATTATCGTCAGATGGATCTGGCTGCAATACTGTTCAGTTGATACACTGTGACAAACCTGTCAATGTTGCTGAGGAACTTGGATTCAAAGCAACGGTCTCACCACCAAAAGCTCCACCAAATCGCATTGTAGATTTTACCCATCCTCGACTCATTGAGGGTTCCACGATCAAGGTAGTTGGAACCGTGTGTGAAGAGTCGGGTCGATTTTGGTGTCAAATGACAGACAACGTGTCACAATTGGAGTCTCTGATGGCTAAGATAGAGGATCATTATGGTGCATTAGCAACTAATAATCAAGCCCTTAATGCAGTAGAATCAGCTTGCTGTGCAAAGTTCTCCGAAGACCAAGCATGGTATAGAGCAATGATCACTGGCTTTGAGGGCAATAACATTGTGGTCAGGTATGTTGATTATGGCAATAGTGAAACAGTTCCACCTTCAGACTTGAAGCTATTACTTTCAAGGTTTGCTGAGCTTCCAGCACAGGCTGTTTCTTGTCAGTTACCAGACCTTTGTGATATCAGCAAGTTGTCTGAAAATGCTGTAGCACAGTTCCAGCAGCTTATTGCGGACCAAGAACTGAGTATTGTTATTAAGTCTGTCATTAGACCAGGACATGCATTAGTTGAAATTCCCGAATTGACTGAACACTTGAAAGAGCTTGGAATAATTGGGGCAAAGACAGACAGCTTTGAACAAGTTGAAGCTTCTTTTAGATATTTGCCAGTTCAGCCTACTCTTGGCTCTCAAGAGGAAGTTTTTGTGTCACACATTGACTCACCTGCTGCTGTGTGGTGTCAATTTGTTTCTCAAGAAGAAATGCTAGAGGCACTGCAACGGGAACTTTCTGAACTCTATTCAAGTCTTCCCAAATTATCGTTTGGCAATACCACAGAGTTTGTACCAGAAAGTCCTTGTTGTGCTTTATATTCTGAGGATGGAAACTGGTACAGAGCCAAGATTTTAAGGACTGTGGGGCAAGACGTGGTTGTGTGTTTCATTGATTATGGCAACAGTGGGAATGTAACTGCTTCAGATGTGAAACCTCTTTTGAAGCAATTTTCGAATCGTCCAGCTCAGGCCTTTTCATGCACAGTATCTGGATTAACTCCTGGTTGTTGTGATGAACTGAGACAGTTATCAGTGGATAAAACGTTCATTTGCTCAGTCACGGACACAGTAGGACAGACAACAGTGGATTTGTTTATCAAAGATGTAGAGCAAGGGAAACTCGTCAATATTGTGGACTTGTTTACCCCTCAAAGCATAGAAAGTGTAGCGATGGCCAAGTTCAAGCAATTGGAAGTGACTGAAGATAGTATTGCTCAGGTCTATGTGTCTCATGTGGTCAGTCCTAGCCAGTTCTTCTGCCAGTATGTGTCTCATGAGGAACAGCTCACTGCTATGATGGAACAAGTAGCTCAATATTGTTCAAACACCAATACAAATCTGCTTAGATCTCCAGCCATTGGTTTGCCTTGCTTGGCAAAGTTTTCTGAAGATGTTCAATTTTACAGGGCAGAGATACAGCAGATTGGAGAGAGCACGTGTAATGTAGTGTTTGTTGACTATGGTAACAGTGACAATGTGTTATTTGATGACTTGAAGGAAATCACTACTAATCTCCTACAGCTTCCTGCTCTGTGCATTCAATGCAGTCTGACTGGAACACAATGTCGGAAATGGGATAAGAGCTCAACAGATGAATTTTCAAAGCTTGTTCAATCAGAAGCTGCCTCCTGTCATTTTGTAGAACAGATCGATGGAGTGTGGAATGTAGAAATTGAGACAGAGGCTGGCCTTGTAACAAGTGATCAGTTTGGTGTTCACAGTCTTACTTTATCTGTTCCCAATAATACAGCCGGTGACCTGTTCATACCACAAATTCAATTGGCTGCTAAGTCAACAGTTGATGTGTTGGTGTCACATATTGTTGACCCGTTAACATTCTATGTTCAACTGCAGAGTTGTTCTGATGAACTAAACAGTTTGATGGAAAAACTGGCAGAGAGTTACATCTCTCTTGCTGAAGATGACCTGGTAGTACAGTCACCAGTGCATGGGATGACTTGCTGTGCACAATTTTCGGTCGATCAGCAGTGGTATAGAGCGATCATTATAAAAGTTTCGGGTGCTGACTGCGAAGTTCAATTCATTGATTATGGCAATCAAGAAGCTGTGCCACTGTCAAGAATCAAGGAGTTGAAAGAAGACTTGTTGACTTTTCCCACACAAGCTGTGCTATGCTCTTTGGCCGGAGTCAAGGCACCAGACAGTGGGTGGAGTGATGAAGCTCTTTCATTTTTTGATGAAGCAGTTACAGACAAACAGCTGAAAATGAGTGTTATTGGCAAAAATGGCAATAAGAATATGGCGCAGTTAATATATCCAGAATCTCAAGAATTGGTGTCAGAGCATCTAACATCAGCAGGACACGCAGTTTTCTTGGATGTATCTACAGCGATAGGATCAGAAACAGATGGTATGATTTCGAATGAAATTTCTGTTTCCAAGGCAGAAGACATAAACTCAAATGGTGAATCTTTTGCGACTTCAGAAGACAATGTGTTGGATTCATTCACTGTATTGCAACTGTCAGTTGGTGACTCATTTGACGTTAAGGTTGTGTCAATCAACAATCTTGACTCTTTCTTTTGTAGTCCTGTAAGCTCAGAAGGTGAGCTGGAGGAGCTGATGCAGAAGCTTGCTTTAAGCTGTGCAGAAGCTGCTGTGGTTTGCTTGCCAAAAGGTCAATTGGTTCCAAGAGCTGCATGTGCTGCACAATACTCAGTAGATGGACAGTGGTATCGTGCAAGGGTAGTCAGTGTTTTGGAAGGCAGTGCTACTGTAGCTTTTGTTGACTACGGAAATACGGAAACAATTTCCAGTGACCGTCTTTTACCGTTGAATCCTGAACTTCGACGTCTTCCAGCTCAGGCAATACACTGCTGCATGGCTGATATTGTATCACCTAACTTAGATGAAGGGTGGTCTGATGAAGCTTGCAGAAAACTGGATGAACTAACTAGCGACAAAATCTTGTCGTGTACTATTTCCTCACTCCAACCAGAGGGAGTTTATGAAGTTCAACTGATTAATGCTGAGACAGGTGAGATACTGCAAAATCAGCTTATTGCTATGGAAATGGCAATTAGAGAGGCAACAGAATTGGGAACCAACGCTGTACTACAGTGGCAGACAGGTACTTCTGATTCAGAACATTTTGTTGAAGTTGGTGACTCAGGTGGTGTTCCTTCTCTAGAGGTGGACAGAAGTCTACTAGAACCAGTGTCTGAGATGCAGTATGAAATACAGCCTGATATAATGCGAGATGTAACAGTTCGAGATGTTGAAGATGGAAGCAATGTGGAACCTGTGCAGCCTGATCTGGTAACAAGCAAAGTGGCAGATGACGAAAATGTCACTCAGTCTCCTCTGATTCAGCCAGATGTTGTTGTAGCTCAGGTTGATCTTATTGCTAAGCCACTAGCTGAGCCTGAAGTTTATCCAGAGGAGCCAGACATTCAGAAGTCTGTTCGTCAATCTCAACAGCAGGACGCAATAGCTCTGCCAGAGCTAATAGTTTCAGAGTTGCAAGTCACAAATGCACCAAGAGGCGATACATTTGCTGTCGATGTGAGTGCTACTGTTACTGTTATTGAAGATGTAGATGAAGATGAAGCTGTTGAAGCAGAACGTGTACATCCTGATGATAAGGTTATGATGTCAAGTGTAGTAGCTGATGAACCAGTTGAATCATCACCAGAATCTGCAGACATTTCAGAATTTGAAACTGAAAAGTCAATTGCTGATGAATTGGTTGAGTCGGTAATACAGTCAGCTATAGATAGATTTTTTCATGATGGAGTACATGAGGAAGGTTTGAAAACTGAAGCTTCAATAGAAAAGTCTGTGGACAGAGTAGATGGTGAATTGGTGTGTGATTCAGGTGGTAGTCAATCATCAGAAGATGGTTTGAATGGGCAATTACAGCAAGTGGTCATAACGCACGTGGAAGATAATGGTTGCTTTTGGGCTAGAATTGGTGATGAAGAAGATCATCAAGAATATATAGATTTGGTTGAACAAATGAATGATCACTATGGCGCTTTGGAAGTTCCTCGTGATGATGCGGTTGTAGTAGAAGAGGATGAAGAGGCATTGGGAGGGGAAACGACGTCAGTAAAGGAAGAGACTTTAGCAGAGGAACAGCTCTTGTCAGAGGAAGCAGCATCAACTGAAAAAGAGACAACAGTGGTGGATGAAGCTTTGCAAGAGAAGGAAGTAGCTGAAAAGGTGTCGATATCCAATTACTCTATTGGTGATCTGTGTGCTGTTCCTTGGATGGAAGATGGACAGTGGTATCGAGGGAGAGTGACTGGTATCATCACAGATGCAACTGAAGGAGACAGCATAGTGGTTCAATTGATCGATTCAGGTCAAGTGCGAACAATCTCCCTCTCTATAGTTCGACCTCTTGTTACACCTTTTGGTAACCCACCAGAGTTTGCTACATACTGTGCACTAGCCGGTGTTGATCCTGGTAGTAAGGGTTGCTCAAATGAAGTCAAGACCTTCTTAGGTGACCTGTCAAGAGACAAACTTATCTACGGACAGGAAGACAACTCATCTGAGGAAGAAGTGACTCTGTTGCATCTTTATTCACCGAGCGATAAACTGAAAGGAGTTTCATTTCAGATATACAGTAGTCAGCTGCCCTTCGTGGTTAGAGGTGAAGTTTCTGGTGCATCATCTGATATTGATTCCACACGAGTTGAAATTGGTTCCTATCGAGACTTGCAGGATTCACTGAGCGTATCAAGCTTTGCTGTCAGTGAAAGGGCATCACCACCTCTACTGGAGTCGGTGTCAGAGGACAAGCAAACACCAGCTATGCCAGGAGCCTATGATACAGCAGCCACTGCAGTTGCTATAGAAGTCACTGATGCTGCAGTTGATGGTGATGGTGACCTGAAAACTGTTGATGATAGTCATCGTAGTGACACACTTAAAGTTCGTAAGCCGAGGGGTTACATTTATGTGAACAAACTAATTGTTGATCAGGGATTAGCGAAGCTGAAATAGTTGCAAGGGGTTATTTTTACAAAGTTAAGCGGTCATAATAGAACAGTTGAGATCTTTCGTTGAATGCATGGTAGTTTAGCTGTTGCAGACTTCTCTGACTTCAGGTGCAAATGAAGTTCCACGTAGTTACTGCAGGTTTTTGTTGTTTTCTAGTTATTGGTGATATGATATAGAAATGGTAATGACTTCAAACTTTATCTTCAAGGTCACTGTCCTTCATTTTCAGTGTCACTGTTCCCTATTCATGACTTGATGTATTGAGTAATCAATGAAGTTGATTATGCTTCTCGACATTTGACTGTTTAATAAAGTTTACTTTTTGGTTACTTGTCACAACGAAATTTTTAAGTATTAAATGTTTTGAATTGATGACTCCTAACTTGAGTATCATAGTCCGTGGGCCAAATCCAGAATTGTGACTTTTCGTTGCACCCCATGGCAAACCATTTTCTTTATATCCTTTCCTATGTAATATTATGCTGTGATGACGAAAATGATGTTTTTATTAGCATCAGAGTGTCCAAAGTTGACTAAAACGGCGTTTTCTTAAATTAAAAATGTTGCCATAGTAACCAATATCTGATATTAAAAAAGAAGTCGGATTTGCTAACAAAATCTTTTGGTATGGTTGACAAGCTTTCATAAATAATTTAGTTTAAAGCAGAAATCAGATGTATTTAATTCACTAAGCTCAAATAGACGATGTGTATATGCATGCGATATCTATAGTCTGTCTGTGTTAATTATAGTTACGATCTAGCAACTACACAAAACAGTACACTGTACGATACCCGCTACAGTCCATTACCACAAAACGTTCCGTATACAGACGCTACATTTCCTCCCCACTAAAACTGCAAGTCCCAACTCAGTTTGTTTGGAAACTTTCTTGTTCTCGTGGGACGATGTAGAGGTGAAATGTGCGTCACAGAGGTCTCTGTTGAGGTAGGAGTAGTCACAGTAGATGTCGTCTCCGTTAATAGAGCAGTTTGAGTCTGTTTAGCTCCATGGCCTCTAAGTCCAGAATCTGGAGAGTAGTCCTGGCTTACAGCTGTGCTATGATCACAAACAACGTCAGACAGAATCTGCTGTGGTTTCTTATTTCCATCTTGTTGAGGAGATAGTACTGTTGGTAGATCCAGTGGAGGTATAGTAGCTTCAGATTCTTCTCCCATGTTAGAATCTGGTCTGCATGCCGACGCCATACTATACCATTGGCCATTCCAAACGTTAGGAGATAGGCCCAGTTCTTTCTAAGACTCTTCCGTAGCACCACTTTTCACGACCATGTTAGTTCCTTGCCAATACAGACTGTCCCACTTCAAATACTCTAGCCTTACAATGAGCATCATAGTACTTTCGTTGTTGTGCTTGCTTCTCATGATCATGGACCGTCTTCTCGATGCTAGGATGAAGTAAGTCTAGTCGTGTCTGAAGATGTCTTGACAAGAACAGCTCTGATGGTAATATACCAATAGTGGAATGAGGGATGGTTCGATAATTCAACAGAAACCGAGACAACTTTTGATACTGAGTTCCCTCGATCATCACGTTGGTGAGCTTTCAAGGCATTCTTGAGGGTTTGAACAAACCGTTTGGCCTCACCATTAGTAGATGGCTGATGTACGTGGAGCAATGGTGATGTGTTTTACTCTATTCATCTGAAGAAATTCATTGAATTCTTGAGAAGTAAATTGTGGGCCATTGTCTGAGACTATTTGTTCTGAAATTCTATATCGGTTGAACAATAACCTTATAGTTTCTCTGATGTAGTTGATTTCATCGTTATAACTTTAGGCCATTTGGAATGGGCATCAGTAACGACGAAAACCATGCTGCCGAGGAAAGGTCCTGCAAAACCTATATTTATCCTTTTCCATGGTCGGGTAGGTCATGCCCAAGGATGTAATGGAGCTACTCTTAGTGCCTGACGATTCAATTGACAACCAGCACAATCTCTGACAACCTGCTCAATCTGTCTGTCTATTCCTGGCCACCACACATATAGCCTAGCCAAACCTTTCATCCGTACCAGGATGATTTGTATGTAACTCCTTCTTGATGTCTGGCTGCATTGATGGTGGAATGATGGTGGAATCACCAAGCGGACACCTCTGAACAAGCAACCATTCTCCACTGTAAGTTCTTTCTTGTTGACAAAGAAGGGGCGCAACTTATCATCAATTGATTCAGGCCATCCTCTTGGGCGTAACGCAGAATCTTGCTCAAGACAGGATCACTTGCAGTCTCTTCCTTCAGCCTTGCTGCTGTGACAGATAACTTGCTGATCTGTTTGAGGTTGATGATATGGGTTGCAGCAGTTTCACCCATTTCCTCTTCCCCACTTCCATTAAGCAGAGGTAAGCGTGACAGTCCATCAGCGTTGCCATGCTGAGCTGTGGGCTTGAATTGTATATCGTAATGATAGGCACTCAGAGTGAGAGCCCATCTTTGCATCTCCGCTGCAGCTAATGCAGGGACTCCTGTCTTAGGTCCTAACACGGTTGTTAGTGCCTTGTGGTCGGTTACCAAAAGAAATATTTGTCCATAGAGATACTTGTGAAATTCTTTCACTCCAAATATAATTCCAAGCGGTTCCTATTTGGGTGTAGTTTTCTTCGGTCTTGGTCAATGACCAGGAAGCGTAAGCAATATGTCTCTCTAGGCCATTAGGCGTTACGTGTGCATTCACAGCGCCAATTTCATGGCATGAGGCATCACACGCTAATTTCAGTTGTAAAAGTAATATTACAATGAGTGAGAACATCCGCCGATGCAAACCTATTTTTCACGCTCTCAAACGCTTGGACTTGGGGCGCATCTCCACTAGGGCTTAAACATGTTTACAGCCTGTTTAAGAATAATCGCGTCTCCACTAGAGTAAACCTTTTTATTAACTGTAAATCTAAACAGCTTTTGCTAAACATGTTTCAGAGGTAGTTTAACGAAGTGGTTTAGGTTTAACGGTCACGTGATAGCAACGCGGGTTCCACGACAATGGATGCTAGTCCTTTCGCGCTGTTCTTTCTCTTTCTTTGGAGACTATTGGAAAAAGACAGAATTAGGCAATGTCAGAGACGGCGTATGCACTGATGCAGAGTGTTCGGAGTGAGCGATCTCGGCGATGACAGAGACTTGTGTCTCTGATTGTTCTCGAGACGACCAGAAGACGATCTCCGACTGTCTGGTGCACAAGAAACGAAGTCGCGCGATACAACAGAGTCCCCGATAATTATTTTAGCTTGGAATAAATGGACAAGTGGAGACTCTGTCTAGCTAAACATGTTTAGAGTTTAAACATGTTTAACGTTAAACATGTTTTAACAGCTACAGACACAGTCTTGGTTGCTGGACCATTTCTATTGACAATCTTTCCTCAGTAACATATTCAGAGGACGAGCTACAGTTGCTAGGTTATGTATAAATCTGCCATAATAGTTGACAAGGTCCGTAATTCCTGCACATTCTCTGGCGTAGGAGCTTTTAGCACTGATGCTACTTTACTGTCGATTGTCTCCAGTCCGGCAGCGCTAATCTTGTGCCTAAAATACTCAACTTCTGACATCATGAATGAGCAGTTTTCCTTATCCAATCGTAAACCATGGCTCATGAGATTGTCTAAGACTTTCTCAAGTCTTTTATTGTGCTCTTCTAAAGTAGACCCACTAATCAGGATATCCTCAAAATAGCATACAACGCCTGCAATTCCTTATAACACCTTGTCCATTATCTCCTGAAATACAGCTGGAGTTGATGCAATACCAAAAAGGAAATAAATGAGTATATTGAAATAGACCCTGGTGTGTATTGACAATTACAAATTTCCGAGACTCCTCGTCCAAGAGAACTTGTTGATACGCATGTGCTAGGTCTAGTTTAGAAACTTTCATACTTCCTGATAGTGTTGCAAAAAAATCTTCTGGATTAGGCAATGGATATGCATCAACCTTCAGAGATGGATTCACTGTAACTTTGTAGTCGCCACACAAACGAATAAAACCATCTGGTCTAGAAACCGGAACTAACGGTGCAGCGCCCATTCACAGTGGCTGACACGTTCAATAATACCAAGTCGAGCCATGGCAACTTTCACAGCTCTTTATCAATGACACTCTTTAAGGCAAACGGTACTTGCCGTGATTTGAGGAACCTTGTTGTAGCTCCCTCTTTAATATGTGCTTTGTACTTCTTGAGTGTCCCCAATTAATTTCTGAAAACTTTAGCATACTTCTTTAGAAAAATCTCCACTGAAGTGCTATTTTTCATGCCCTTGATTTCAGGCCAATCAAGTCGGACTACATTTAACCAATTACGGCCAAAGAGGGGCGTTTCCTTCCCAGGAACAACAACAAGCGAAACTTGAGCGGTCTGGCCATTGCAACGGAGTGGTACTATGACTTCACCCATGACTCTAATGTGCTCTCCTGTATAAGTAGAGAGATTTTGCTTTGAAGGCTCCAATTTCACATGAGGAAGACACTCCTTCCAGGTGGTCTCAGAGATAGAAGATACGGCAACGCCTGTATCTATTTCCATTTCAATGTCCACACCTGCAATTTGTGCTAACAGCACTAGTGATCCATCTCTACCACCACGGCGAATTGTAAAAGCTGAAGATCTTCCTTCTCAGTATCACTGTGGGCGACACTGGATTCCGAGTACTTGGTCACGT
This sequence comes from Corticium candelabrum, assembly GCF_963422355.1. NCBI lineage: Eukaryota > Metazoa > Porifera > Homoscleromorpha > Homosclerophorida > Plakinidae > Corticium > Corticium candelabrum. The sequence continues at coordinate 4,320,540 of NC_085092.1, read as the reverse complement.
TTGGCTCTTTTGGTGCGCGACAAGCTGGACTAATATGTCCTCTTTCTGTGGAATTTGTGCAGGGTTCTAACCAGGACTTTGCGGCAACCAGTTTAAATAAAACACACGCCCACAAATACTTTGGTGGCCACGCCCATGAGTACTGTATACAAATACGCAACTCTAGGTGATGCTCCTCACTTCCTGGTCAATTTTCTGCTTTTGTAGGATGGAACGTCTGGTCAGGGATATCTCTGTGTATATGTCTTTACTCGTTGTAGTCTTTCTAGTAGAGAGATAATTTTCTAACAATTCGTGGAGTATTTATTAATTAAGTAAACAAGATTAGAATTAATTGGATATTTACTGGTGAATGGTGGGAAGAGTCAGCTATTTAGCGTAGATAAGATTACAATACCAACACGTGTCCTTAGGTGCATTTTACATACAATGTAATGCAATGTATTTGTACATGCAACCTAACCCAATAACGAAGTGTTTCCTTCATACCCCAACTGTTTCTACAGTGACATCTGTCACATTCCTATGTAAACCTGCTGCCTAGGCAGCAAACAACACTCCACCTCACTAGAACATGCATTGACGGTTGGAACCTCCCTATCCGTCTAGGAACGCTCCCAACTATCAAATGACGGTAAAGACGGTCCTGGCTAGAACCCTGTTTGTGGCATGAGGCGTCCTTCCACTTGCAATCTTGTGGAAGATGACCACGCTTAGTGCAGCTGTAACATACATATGGGTCGCTCTTGCCTGCACTGCCACCTGCATTACTTTTGCCGTTCATTCCATTGCAGGCGGACTTGGTTCCACTTCCGCGTTCCAAAACATGTGAGTTGCTTTGCCTAATTGTGAGTTTCCCCACACCTTTTGCCGAGTCAGTCAAAACATTGCGCATCTGGGTATATTGGCGCGTCGCCGCTTCCGTACTCTGGGCGATGGCACTTGCTCTTGTCAACGCTAAGATGGATTTACAATATGCAAACGCTTGAGCGTCGCGTCGCGTCGCGTCGCGTAGTACAAATTCAAATTGTAAATGGTCGACGCGACGCGACGCGACGTTCGACGTACGCGACGCTCGAGACGCGACGCGTCGAAATAGAACCAAGTTCTATTTGAACGTCGAACCGGAAGCTAGTCACGTCGTGTCGGAAGTAGTACCTTGATCTCGACCAATCACAGCCAACTATAAATGCACGTGTGGCTTACGTGAGCAATGATTATTGATTTCTGCGCAGTACTCGACGTTGAGCGGTCTATAGATTGTGTATGGAGCTGTCCTTGCTTGTGGATGATCAACTGCAAGATGTACAAAGACCTGTGTGCAAGGGAGAACGCGTAGAAATTGATTTTGAGCAAGCTGGGGGTTCCGGCGGAGTTCTGCTAGTAGAAAATCGAAACGCGAGTGGTCAGTTCAATAACTCAGGCGGCGACGTCTACGGTGCGCTGAATCGTATTGCGAATGGTACGACGCGTGTGACGCGATACGTGCCACTCTCACGCAAGACAACGTGACACGACGCACGCGACGCGACGCTCAAGCGTTCCCATATTGTAAATCCAGCTTGAGTTGGTCTTCCGTGAAGAGCTCCTTCTGACTGTTGCTGTCACTTAGACCGCAACGAAGAGGTAGAGCAGCGGGTCATCTAAAAAGGCGCCGAACTCACAGTGTGACGACAACTTTCGTAACGCCGCCAAAAGCTTTACAACGCTCTCTCCCTCACACTGGCTGCGTTGATAAAATTTAAAACGCTTCGCAATGACAAGCGTTTTTGGCGAAAGTGTGCTTTTAGGGCAGCAAGAAGACCCTCCAATTCAAGTGTCGCGGGAACTTGCGAATGCATCAGTCGCACTGGCGTAGCGTCGGGAAGGCTGGGGGAGCCTCTAGCCTCCTAAACATTTTGGATGTGTCGTGAAGGTCGTCTACCTGATTGACCGGAGAATGGAATCTCCTGCGCCTCCGCTATATAGCTACCGAATGATTTGCTTGCACTCCACGGTACTTTCTCCACATGTTGTTGTAGCTAACTCTTTAGCTATAGACCTATATTGCTCGCTAAATTACGAAATGCTAAAATTGGTCAACGCTGTTGGCACTGCATTGGTCTTTTATATTCTATTGTCATCGAGATGTCATTTAATTTGACGATCGCAGCGAGCCATGAACACCTTTTTGGCACGGACTGTAACAGTGTTTCCACTTCTTTATACGCACACTGACGGCATTCAGTCCCGTAATGTATTTTGACTTGATTTTAATACTATTTACAGGGGCGGATTCATGATTTTTGGATGGGGTTCCGTGACGTCACTAATGTTAGGATCAGCCACGCCTCCAGATATAAATTAGCTATTTAATCACCTATACCATAGAACGAAAGAATGCGTTCAGTAATGAATCTACAGTACCGAACAATTTGAATTGATTTTGCAAGCCTACATGTCTTTCGCTAGACAGGCAAATGCTACCGCTCTTTCTTTCTTTTCGAGAATAGCTTCTATAGATCGACATATATAGTTTCTTGAAATTGTGATGTTGCTACCATCAAATATATTTTTACGAGATGGAAAATAACTACTTGGAAACATTATCATTGCAAGAAAGTGACGAAGTGGTGGTGTTCGAGCTGGTCCAAAAAGCCACGGTTTGATTTCAACAAGCCCTTTCAGCCTTCAAGTTCCAGAAGAGGTGGGGCGCGGCTCACACAAAGCCGTATCCGCCACACCTTTTTTTCTGGCTGCAAGCCTGAAATGCCTTGATTTTACAGAAAGAAGCCTTCGCAAGGTTTCTTGAGTGTCTTGGCAACTTGAATTCAGAAAGGACTAGCTTCTTTCAAGCGACGACTTTCTACGGCAGCCAAACAAAGATGTCAACTGACGACGTGAAGCCGTTCAGCACGCTCTTCCATGTGCTGAATTGGTGCATTGTGTCCGATGTTCGCGCCTAGTGAGCTACAAAAAGAGTAGGAGTACCGTACGACTCACTCGTACTGTCCAACTGCTGGTACGCGGCCATCGCCGCGTGATGACGTCACATAAAATTTTAGGGGTTTTTAAGAAACCCCCGGAACCCCCTCTAGATCCGCCAGTGATTTACTCAGATGTCTACAACCTGCGAGCTAAAAATTTAAGAACGTAGAAAATGGGCGTGGTTTTGCATATGAGAAATTGGCGTGGTTTGCGATCTAATTTATTAGCCTCCCAAACTTGAGGACCACGCTACGCCGGTGACCAGTGTACGGAGTAATTCGTACGTCGAGCTACCGATGAGAGACAGAAAAATGGCGGCTCGCCGCTCCTTCTCATTGGCCTTGACGCCATTAGCAAGAAAGAATACTGGTAGTCGTTGAGACCATGACTCCTACGTTGTAACTTTAGGATCAAACGGCTCTAAGTATGCAATAGTAGGAATCGCATTCGCCATCCTCGTCGTCAGTTTTTATGTTGGGGGAAACTCGTACATAAAAGTTAGGGTGATACTAGGATCTATTACATACAATCTAGCAACTAAACAAACAGTGTGATAACCTCTACTTATCTATTACCACAAACGCCCCGTATACAGACACTACACAGACGACAATATTTATGTGAGATGCTCTTGTGCTTGTTACATGGTTGGCGCGTAAAATATTCTGGTGTCAGCTTCTTCTTCGCTGCATGAAAGTGCTGGAATCAATTGGACAGTAACCACTAGACCATCTATTTGTACTAAACCTTGAGCAGTTGCTGCGGTGACACACAAATACACACTTACCATCAAGAAGACGTGCGTATTTTGGCAGCTGCTTGTCATTTTCTAGCCAGAAAATCAACAAATGATATTGTATTTGTTGCTGCTGCCATGAACCTTTCCGTCGCGAGGAAGCATCTGGTGACGATGCCGTAATGGATGAAAGCAGGTGTGGCAATTGATGCACCGCAATTTGTCTCCAAATTTTTAATTGGCAAATGCACACTATTAGTAGAGTTAAAGATTGACGTGGTGTTCTGCTCTAAATGTAGAGCTCTCCATGGTCACTGGCTACTGTTGATGGAGGGATTCAAAAGGCAGCCGAGTCTAACATGATACATTTTATTACCGGAAAATATGTAACTCCTGTACAATTTTCATTGAATGCTAGCCTTTTCACATCCTTGCAGTCGTGAAAACAACGATCGGTCGGTCCGAGGTACCGCTGTAGAACAATTTCCTTTCACTATTGGTAAATGCGACACGGGTACACATTTTCAACTTTACTTTCTCTGCGACGCCCAAGCGTCTACGTTACCGTTAGCTAGGTAACCGTTGTTGAAAGAACTGCAATTTTTAAGTGGCCTTGCTGCAAGCCGGTAAGAGCTAGAGCATATTCTACCTCACAGGGAGCAGCTAGTCTAGAGCAAAGACGGACGAGATCATCGAAGTTATCGGCCAAAATACTAGCTCGTAGATAGGCAGTCATGATCAATGAAAGAATCGCATGCGAGTGTCTTTGTAAACCTTTAAGCAAGTAGTGTCTAGACGTATGTGTAACGGTCAATACAGTATGTACTGTACAACCACGAGGTCGTCTGAACACTCTAACAACTCTACTAGATAGGCACGCGTATCTCTACATCACTAATTAGTACATTGTTATTTTGCTACACTGCCTCCCTCCAAGTAGCAACTCGTCTGAAGTTTACATATACAATTTAAGTTAAAGTTGTTTCCCCAGAATGGTAGAGGAGCCTCTACCTGTTCCCTTGTTGGCTCCTTTGAAGGTCTGCAATCAGTGTTCGGTGTCAGCAGTCCATGAGGCGTTGTGGCAAACGTAGACGGGGTTCGAGGAACCTCTGCCTGTTTCCTTGTTGACTCCGTTGAAGGTTTGCAGTCAGTGTTCGGTGTCAGCGGTCCGTGAGGTGTTGCGGCATGAATGTCGGTGTCACTCGACGTCGCTCTGCTGGTAGCCGGTGTGTCCATAGTCTCGTTCACTAATTCCGAAGAGTGTGTCAGGAGAGGGGCCATCTCTGGTGGTCTGTTTTGGGTCGGCGGTGTTGCAGGCGCGGATCCAGGATTTTTGAAAAGAGGGGGTTGCAAATTTTGATAGACCACGCCTACTTTAGTCAACGCATTTGTATCGTTAGAGGTGCAAATGGCCCATGCTTCTTACAGCTTAGCTAAAGTAAATGGCAACAACTATGGCAACGTATCTCTAGCAATGTGTCATGTTATAAACTCCCTAATCATCAAAACTGTCTAACAGAATCTAACTGCGTCATGCATAGATACTGCTAAATAAATGTTAAGTAAACTACGGTGCAACTATGTCTCTTTCAAACAAAGACTGTATGAACAATCTCCGTGGATGATTTTGTACAAATTTCGTCTGCTGGTACCCCGTCTTTGTAATGCATGGCGATAACTGATAGGTGTGCAAGACGCTTCTCTACCATTGTAGACTTTGCTTAAGCCTTCAGCTCCTCAGTAGAAAAAATGACCTCTCTGCTTCTGAACTTGTGATAGGCAGTGTACATGCTATCAATAGCAGACGATGAACATTCGGGTACAACCAAGAGTCACAGGCTCCCAAGGCCAGGAGATTCTGGAGAAGGTTAACTTAATTAATTGTTGGGTATGGCCTTCTTGCACACTTGTTCTCTTTTCCTTGCTTCTTGCATTTCCTGGTATGTGCTTTGCCATACTGACTGCCACCTTCTCACTTCACTTGCTAGAGACTTCGGGAATGGAAGATCTGCTTTACATTGGGTCAACGTCTGAACGAACCAGAAGGATAAACACTAGACACAACAATGCTCGGACATTATCTTGCTCACCACTAGATCGTTCGCGCATCTGAAGAAGCAGGAAGTCTAGGAGAGGTATCGCAACGGATCGTTTGTAGTGCTCAAACGGACTCCAACTACTAGTAGGTGCATGTATTGCTCCAGTTTCACTGTACGTTCGTTTGTCTTGGAACAGATTCAACGGATCCAATCCTGTCTGCGAGTCGAAGAATGTCTTGATACCAGTTGTCGAAGTGGTTGTATATATCCTGCCTTGTTGCCTTCATTCTTTCAGTTACGTGAGTGAACCATTCCCTACGCAACAAAGATATCCTGGTCACGAGTCTGGAGTTTCGCTGCCAGATGTCTCACTTCGTCAAGAATCTGCTTAGTTATTTTTAATTAAATACTGGAAATGAGCGCAATGCGGCTTCAAGACCTTGTGCTTTAACTCCGAGGCCAACAAAGGGGGGGAGGAGGTTGCAACCACCACAATCCCTACGGCCACCAATCCCCAGGGTCGTCAGCACAGTGCTCAATCGTTGTACTACGTTTCCTGTCAATAATATTGTCTGCGGCCGCTTTAGCCGTCTGTCAGTCATCCATGGTGTCACACTCCAACTTCTCGCTAGGCGACAACTCTGTTGGTATGTTGTTTGTGTCTTTCGTGGCTTGCGTTGAACATAACTTTAAAAGGTCAAGACGAACGACCTGCCGTTTTCTTCCGCTTACCGACTGGATCCTATATGTCACATCAGACAAATTTTGACTAGCGTGTATGGTCATTGCCACCGTTTATGTAGCTTAGATGTTTGTTCCCGCTTGACATGTGGCACGTGTAACCACACTGTCTCCAACTCTGTACGTACAACTAGTTAATATTGTTTTGCAACGCTGTATTGGCAAAAATCCAAAGATGTGCGGATTTTGTTTCTCTAATATCATTGTTGAATTAGGGTAATCCGGGGTAATTCCGTACACGTTGGTGATCTGTACAGTGGCGGATCTAGGGTAGAGGCTGTGGGGTTGCAAACCCTTCCCCCCTTTTGTTGGCCTCGGAGTCTAGGCACAAGGTCTTGAAGCCGCACTGTGCTCATTTCCAGTATTTAATTAAAAATAACTAAGCAGACTCTTGACAAAGTGAGACATCTGGCAGCGAAACTCCAGACTCGTGACCAGAATATCTTTGTTGCGTAGGGAATGGTTCACTCAGTAAGTAACTGAAAGAATGAAAGCAACAAGGCAGGATGTACACAACCTTTTTGACATCTGGTATTAAGACATTCTGCGACTCGCAGACAGGATTGGATCCGTTGAATCTGTTCCAAGAAAAACAAACTTACAGCGAAACCACTTACAGCGAAACCGGAGAAATACACCTAACAGTAGTCAGAGTCCGATTGAGCACTACAAAACATCTATTGCGATACTCCTCCTAGACTTCCTGCTTCTTCAGATGCGCGAACAATCTAATGGTGAGCAAGGTGATGTCCGAGCATTGTTGTGTCTAGTGCTTACCCTTCTGGTTCGTTCCAACGTTGACCCAATGGAAAGTCAATTTTCTATTCCCGAAGTCTCTAGGAAGTGAAGTGAGAAGGTGGAAGTCAGTATGGCAAAGCAAATACCAGGAAATGCAAGGAGCAAGAAAGGAGCAAGAGTGCAAGAAGGCCACACCCAACAATTAATTAACCTTCTCCTGACCTTGGGAGCCTGTGACTTTCAGTTGTACCCGAATGTTCATCGTCTGCTATTGACAGCATGTATACACTGCTTATCACAAGTGCAGAAGCAGAAAGATCGTTTTTTCTACTGAGGAGACTGAAGACTTAAGCAAGGTCGACCATGGCAGAGGAGCGTCTTGTACACCTATCAGTTATCGGCATGCATTACAAAGACCGGGTACCAGCAGACGAAGTTTGTACAAAATCATCCACGCAGATTGTTCATACAGTCTTTGTTCGAAAGAGACATAGCTTCACCGTAGTTTACTTAACGTAATTAACATTCATTTAGCAGTAGTCTATGCATGATGCAGTTAAATTCTGTTAGACAGTTTTGATGATTTAGGGAGTTTATAACATGACTCATTGCTAGAGATATGATGCCATAGTTGTTGCCATTTACTTTAGCTAAGCTGTAAGAAGCCCGAGCCATTTGCACCTCTAAGAATACAAATGCGTTGACTGAAGTAGGCGTGGTCTATCAAAATTTGCAACCCCCTCTTTTCAAAAATCCTGGATCCGCGCCTGCTGTATGGTGTAGACAACGCGTCATTTTAACTTGTTGTTGTATATTCCGTTAGCATTGGTCACTGCACTAAATACAGGAAATTTCGTGCTCATGTCCTTGCTCACCTCGATTAGCTAAAAACAGGTTCTAATGTGAGGGAAGGTCAGATTTGGTGGGTAGCGCAATTCCGTACACTTACAGTACCAATACTCGCTTTTCTCAAAGGTCTGGGGTTTCTAACACCGTTCAACGCGCACTAACACTTACAAATCGAGTCTGCGTGCCTTTCTGAGATGTACAAGTAGCGTCGTATCTAGAATCAACAGCGTAGAAATACATGGTCACAGATGTACGACCTGAAAGCTAAACCTACTCTATTGTCACCTATTTTACAGTTATCAGAGCTGGAACTTACAACGTTGTCGTGATTGAGCGGAGCGCCAGTGAAACAGATAGGGACCCGCCCCCGCAAAATTGCATGGATCGTTACTAGCAAGTCTTGTCTCCCGAGCGAGTTTAACGCTGACAGGTCGTAGCAACAAAGGCCAAATACTACGGCTACAAACAGATTTGCAAAACGAGCTTTGTTCCTAAAAGTTAGAAACCAGACAAGACATCAGATGTGGTACCTTCGCTCAGAAATCGCTGTCTAGATTCTACAAACGATAACATTGGTCGTTTCTTTTGTTCCTTTTGGAGCGCTAGACAATCAGCTATTCAACGAGCGCTTACTTACTAGAATAGAGCTTTGTTCAGAGCAGTGATCAGCCATTGAAATCAAACTGTACTGAATTACCCCGGATTAGCGTAATAAATGAAGAATAGCATTTCTATTAAATTAAAATCAATATAAATTTCTACTTTGACTACAGTGTCTAGAACATGACACAAACAACCGTGGTACAAAATAGTGTACACGAGCAAGACTTTAACTCTAACATACGGGACCTCATATTAGGGTGAATTCAACTACTTCATTTCCTCTCTTGCCACGAGGTGCCAACATGGCTGTAGACGCGCTCGGTCTGAATGGCGAACCGTACGGAGACCTCCGAGAGGCGATGCCGTACAAGGACCCCGACTCAGTGAAGCTTTTCATCGGCCAAGTACCGCGTTCGTTTACCGAATCCGACTTGCGCCCCTTTGTGGAAGAGTTCGGACCGATACACGAGCTGTCCATCCTGAGAGACAAATCGACAGGGGAATCGAAAGGTAGAGCTGTATGATACATATTCACGCTTCCGACGGTCGAGTAGAGCGCGCAACGAACGAGAAACCAGAGAAAGGGCGTGAACTGCTGTTTCCCGTCAAGCGCATAGAATCTTCCCGCGTGAATGCCCGCCAGTTGATGTACGTAAGAGTGTTGAACACGAGGGTACACCAACCGATGTGTACCTGTTCATTTTGAGTGTAAATATCGCTGTCGAGAGGATGTCATCAGTGGCAAAGGGCGTGGAGGGTGTGTAAGATCGAAAATTGTAGAGCCTGCGTCGGCGGACGCCAATCGAAACGCAACGCTGGATGTCTACGCATTAGTACAGTGTCCTCTTGTCGAAAATCGCCACACTATGGGAAGAAAAGCGGAGAACACTGACGCATGAAAATGCACGGGCTTGTTCCTTACTGTGAGTGTTTGTGTGTGTGTCTGTGTGTAACCGTATTTGAACGTTGCTAGGTTGTGCGTTTCTCACGTACTGCAGTCGAGACAGTGCGATCAAAGCTCAGACGTGTCTGCACGATCGGAAGACGCTGCCGGGGGTCGGTCGGTCGTCGTTGGTTTCACTGTTTCGCCTCTCGACTTGTGTCTCTCGTTGCAGGGTAATCATGCGATGCAAGTCAGACCGGCTGACTCACTGAAGAAAGGTGAGAGCGGACGTGACTGGGCGACCACCACATATGCGTGAGTGGGTGGGGTCATCGGGATGTGGTCTTTGGGCGTGACTTCAAATGTCCATGCACTATTTCTAGCTCACCGATGTATTATGATGGTATCTTGAGATCAAGTAAGAAGGGACTTAAGACATACTTGCCAGTCAGACACATAAGAATTTGTTGAGAGTGTATTTGTATGTACTGTGACCAGTGTTGGACGACATCAGAAGAATTCACCCACGATATTTTTGTCAGGCAGTCATATCACGATATCTTGCCTATTTGCAACTCAGTATTCTTGCAGTAACTCTACTAATCTTGCAAGGATTGTGATAATCTTACATACGTAACTCTTACCTACAGTTGGGCTGGAAGTTTTTGGACAAAAACACTAGCAAAACAGCTAGCATTTGCTCGAATCCCAGCATTTTCACGCTTTGTATTAGTAGCATGTTCTTAGCCATTCATTACGTGGCAGCATCCGTCAGCTCTTTCTACAGGGGGAGGATGGGGGACAACGGGAGGAGGATGGGGGACAACGGGAGGAGGATGGGGGACAACGGGAGGAGAATGGGGACAACAGGAAGAGGATGGGGGACAACGGGAGGAGGATGGGGGATGGGAGGAGGACGGGGGACAACAGGAGGAGGACGGGGGACAACAGGAGGAGGACGGGTGGACAACGGGAGGAAGACGAGTGATGGGATGAATGTACTTGCTAGTGGCTGCAAACTTGTCACGTATCTTTCTATGGCTAGACCATCGACACAACCTTTTTTTTCACGGTGCTTTCCCCTCCTTGATCTTGCTGTCAGCCAGATGGTAATGTCAGTCTATGATGTAGCTCGTATTGTTGCTCTTGCATAAGACTTCTTATCTATGGTAGGCATGATGTATCGTTGTGTCACTCGTTTTGGGCTTGCCATCTTCGCTGCTCTCCAACCCAAACTTTTAATTATGTAATGCCAGACTATCAACGTCACCTTTGCTTTGGCAACGAGATCTGAAGACATAACCTGGTGTTGATTCAAGGCAGTGAACATACAAGTACTGTAAACAGGGCTGTTTGCGTGACGATCACATGAGATTCTTGGATACCCATACAAACTTAGCGTGATATATTGCATTGCACTTGCAGAATCAACCGAGCCCTCGGAATATTGTGATATTGCCCAACACTGACTGAGACACAGTGTAGGGTCAGCTTGTCACCATGACAAATTGTCATGCTCATTGCATGCTGTCATTTAGGATATTTGTCTGTGTGTCTGTGTTTCTCTGTTTGGGGGCGATCTCCTACTAGCCTCCATGCAAACGCACACCACTGCTTCCTCAAGTTTGCATCGAAGTCTGCTTGTGGTTGTTGGTTTTGTGGCACTCGAGTGGCCGTGAAGTGAAACCCTGGGGAAACAAAGAGTCACAATTACTTTGGTAGCTGATATATGCGGGTAGTTCGTGTACCATATTGCATACTTCCTTATTCTATATTTCTACTAATAGAGTTTTTGCCTAAGTCGTGCATTCTGCTAGTTGAGAGTACATCTAGCAAGTGTAAATCGTATTTATAATATGTGTATATGTTGTTTGAAGACATATGAGCGACCATTGTGGTGCATTTGTTTTAGATGAACCGAAGCTTTTCATTGGCATGTTGTCTCGTACTGCCGGCGAAGATGAAGTCCGTCATATGTGTCGTCCATACGGTAGCATCGAATCGGTCACTGTGCTAAGAGACGGCCAAGGCAAAAGCAAAGGTGATTTGAGGAGTCTAAGTGTCGGTGATAATTTGTTGTTGTTGTTGTTGTTGTTGTTGTATGCAATGTGAGTAGCCACACTTCTGGTGCTTTCTCCTTGCTGGATTGCTATATTAACATAGTGGGAGGTCTAAGTAGGTGTCGCTCAATGGCATTCTGCTCATCTCATGTGTGTGTGTGTGTGTGTGTGTGTGTGTGTGTGTGTGTGTGTGTGCGTGTGTGTGTGGTCAATTACAATTGTAATTTATTAGCAAAGATTATGCCTGTGAAAAGGACGTAATAGTAAAAAATCCACATTCGTTCGTCGATCTTATGGACTTGAATAGCGCATTGAACTTCAGCAACAACGAGACAGAAATAATCATGAATTTTGTGGCCCTTGTCGAATTTCCACAGCCATGATGATTGAGCACAGTCCCTTGACACGTCAGACGAGAACACAAGGGTGCTATAGCAGCAATCTGCATTCAAACAACACGTTACAACAAGCAGCAACTGAACAAGACTAGTGAACAGAGAATGAGCATAGATGACTAGACAAAGGCACGCCCCACCCAGCGCCAAGTCGGATGTCGATCAGTGAAGAAATACACGGATAATTTGGTCACAAAACATACCTCCCTTCTGCAACAGGACAGTAGTTCAAGGTCTACAGGTTGAATTAGGTGTACGTTCGCAGGCATTCAACTAATATGACGTATGACAGTAATCAACACAAGGAAGACGAACAGAATGTGATTGCATGACACCTACTTAGACCTCCTGCTATCTATAATTAAAGAGGCCTTTATCATCGCAATTCTCAGGGAGTGCAGAACAAGAGTGGATTAGGCATTTCCCCAGACCCTTTCTTACGTGAAGTATGATGGCAGAGAGGGTCTGGCTATGCAAGATTAGAGAATGACTGGGAGCATACTAGAGTTGCACTGATAATCGAGTCGGTTATCTGCAAATATAGTAGGTATTATATCGGTTTTATACGGAAATCAGTAAAGTTTGCATAGGTGCGTGCCGATAAGTGCGCATGCATAGTCAGTCTGTTAAGGCCACTTGAGTGGTGCGGGTGTGTGTGAAGAACCAGAAGTCCCCCATTTGGGAGCATTGTGAGGTGGCTGAGGACATGAGATTCGTGCGTTGCATCAATGATTACTTGTATAATATCATTATGTCAGATATCAGCTATGGGTATGGCTTTTTGCTTGAATATCAGTCATCAGTATGTTGTCCGATTACTCTTATCAGTGCAACTCTAGAGTATATAATGTGACAGGTGACAAGAATTCTATTTATTGGGTTACATATCACCACTTTTTTGTCTTGCCTATGATTACTAATGGGTGATTGATTACCTGAAACGTGTGAGTTTTTATACTTGTGACTAGTCTTGCCCTCTTTTCGTTTCCAGACACTTAATCCTCATTGCAGTGAGACTGGTTTTAGACCACCTTGCTTTGTCAATATTATGATATTGATCAAGGTTAGGTTACCAGTGGGCTACTTCTCTAGAAGATACTTTGCCCTTGTTCATGCTAGGGTTTAGAACTGGGTTTGCTACTGCTTAGCATAACCAATTACAATACATCAGGTCAGTTTACAACAAGAATGTGGGTTATCCATATTGCATATCACAGCAATGAATCAAAGAAGATTGCTCTACTTTGTGTTGGTCTGGCAGTTTTCTCTTGAGCAAATCGAATCTGCAGCACAACTTGCGGAATTCTATAGCTGAAGACATTGCATTTGCAGATTCTGACAGCTGTTGCTGTTCTATCACAAGCATGTGGTCCCTACACTTGGAGAAGGCAGTTGAAGACGGAAAGCGGTTGGAAACATTTCAATTCTTGCATTGGAATTGAGTAGTGTAGCTTGAGTACATGATTACAATCATTTGCAGTCTACAGCTTATTATGACTAATTACGGACGACTGGGCTAGCTCAACTTGTGAGAAAACACGTTGCACTTGATAGTACAACAAGGTTCTCTAACCCTAATGTGAACACGGCCAATAATTGGCTGTAGCGGCTACTGGAGCTGGTTAGAGCTGGATCTAAGTAATCAACACTATATTGTAAATTTCACTATATAATGAGGCATTGTCTTTTGACATACCACTTTGTCTCTTGACACTATTGAAGCTCTTGACTTTTCCGCAGCCTCGTTATTCTCGCATAGTACGACTCTGTCTATTTGAAACGTTTTGGTTCTGCTCAGCTTGCTGTAACAGTAGTAGTCCATTCCATGCAGTCCGCATGCTCTATCAGAAGAGCAATCCAACTCTCCAACTGTTGTTGAATGGCGAGGTTGAGTGCTCTAGTTAGGCGTTATGATAGAGTTGATGCAGATGTGCACATGTTTGCAGGCTGGTAGGAGACTACGAACACTACAGTGATTTACATAAACTATGAATCAAATGATACACACACACACACACACACACACACACACACACACACACACACACACACACACACACACACACACAGACACACCACACACACACACACACACACACACACACACACACACCCGAGGCTTAATAACATGTCCACAACTAATGCTGACATTCGGTTATGTTGCACAAGCTCTTGGTTAAAGTGCCCAGAAGTAGTCTTTCATAATTGATCTCTTGTCTTGTCTAGGTTGTGCATTTTTAACATTCGGTACTCGTGCAGAAGCTATTCGAGCAATCAGTGCACTTAATCACAGTACAACTATGGAGGTTAATTGTCATGTGAATTTTTGTGACGTGGATTTATTGTTATTGTAGTACTGTGAATAGGGTTGTAATTCTCCACTTGTTGTCAAGTTTGCTGACACGGAAAAGGAGCGGCAGCAGAAGAGGATGCGGGACGGTGGTATGGCAGCTCCGTCTGCATTAGGGATGGGCATGGCGATTCCAGGTGGAGTGTTTGGACCGTACGGCGCTGCCGCATATCAACAGCAGGTATAGGTTGTGTGTGTGTGTGTGTGTGTGTGTGTGTGTGTGTGTGTGTGTGTCTGTCTGTCTGTCTGTCTGTCTGTCTGTCTGTCTGTCTGTCTGTCGGTCTGTGATGTACGTATGTATGTTTGTGATGTATGTATGTCTGTTATGTATGTTTGTACACTAAGTTTGTCTTCGTCTGTTCTTGCATTGTCATCTTGGAGCATTTGCACCTTAAATTACTTGGGAAAGCAACGAGCGTCCTTGATAATGGCTGCACATGTAGTCACGTCTACAGAACATAGTGTACCGACTAGCTTCCAAGAGCAAGAGAGTTGTCTACATGACTTGTTGTGGCTGTTTTTCTGTTTTTGCTTAGCAGTGACATCTGCTATTTATTGTATGTTTTCACTGTTCGCCTGTATGTGCCATAGACTGAAGAGATGTGTGGCATTGTCTGCAGTAGTTAAGCCTAGTTCACAATATTGACGTCAACAATAGAAATGAAACTTATGACAGCATTGACATCAAATGATGCCGCTCCTGTTGAGGTGGTGTCTTTGAAGTTTGATGCTCAGCTGAGCGTCAACGTCATATTGTGAAGCAGGCTTTCACATTTGTATCTGCAGTTAGAAGACATCGATTTTGTCCGAGTTTAAGAAAATACAGCAATCTGTTTGTTTGTCTTGTTATTTGTGTGTTCATCTGTCTGTTTGTTGGTTTGTTTGTCTGTTTGTCAGTTTTGTGTGTCTGTTTGTCTGTTTTGCATGTCTGTTTGTCTGTTTGTTTTGTGTGTCTGTTTGTTTGTTTGTCTGTCTGTCTCACTGTTTGTCTCATTGTTTGGTTGTCTAACTGAATGCATGTTTGCATGTCGTGTCCATTTTCTATTGCTATCCTTATTGCAGTTGCTGCAGATGAATCCGGCTCTTGCTCTGAGCATGCTTGGTGGAAATGCCGGGCTAGGACTGGCGTCGCTATCAGCTTCTCTTGCAGCGCAACAACAGCAGCAGCAAATTGGGCAGCCGCAACAACCACAAGTGCAGCAGCAGCAGCCATTGACGAGCATTGCCGGGCAGCAAGTACAGAGAGGACAGCCAGGTGAGCTTCACTTGGTGTGAACTTGGCATAGCGTATGTCTAAATGACAGGAAACATAGTGTATGATTGGATTTTTTATATTTTTTCTGTCTTTTCTATGCGACGTGTCTATGTGTGGTGCAGTCATATCTATTGTCGTTCTGCTGTATTTGTCGTTTCATCTGTGTGACTAATTTAGATTTATTTTGAATTTTTAGCTGTTGGCACAATGGGTAGTGTAATGAGTGGCACGATGGGTGGAATGACCAGTAGTATGAGTAGTGTGCCCGGTGCAGCCTCAGTGACCGGCGTGGGAACCATGGCTGGCCTAGGCAACATTGCCGGAATGGGAAACGTGGCCGGCATGACTGGAATGGGATTAGGAGGTCAGTGCACAAGCTATATATTGTGACTAATTGATTATTTTTTGTAAGTTTACGTAGTTGTTGTGCCGATCGTAGGAAAATTGTGATTCTAAGTCGATGGAGCTTTTTATGCGTTAGTCGAGCTGTGACTTGATCGAGAATGCTAGAGGGGTGATAAGATATGAGGGTTCTCTCCAGAGATATAATAGTGTCGCGACCTGCCACTACTATCCGGAATGACTCAGGGTTCTCCCCGGAGATAATAGGATGGTGGTATGCCATGCTATTTTGCTGGCCTGCCCCACTATTGCTCATTACCCGAGGCCCGGATTTCCGGGTGGAGGGTATAGTAGTCGTTCCACGACCGTACATCTCACCGACCGTATATATAGTTGGTTAGTGGAGATGCAAATGAAGCTATTTCGACCAATAGACGAGAAGTGGTGTCATTACTGACCAATAGACGAACGTGATGTCATCATGAGGCTCCACCTCTCTTCGTTTGGTAGCTGCTAAGGAGAATTCGGCCATCGGGCGTCCGTCCTGTACATGGTGTTTAGTCCTTTGCTTTAACTTAAGGGTTTAGCACATACATTGTACGTGTATGTTTCCCCAACAACAACCAGGGCGAGGTGTGTAGCTGTACCTGACTTGTAACATTTTACTTGTTCCACAGTGTTTCTGCATAGTGGCTCTGCAGTCTGCCAGCTTGAATTTTGGGTGTGCGTGGCTGAGCGGCCGTGTTGTTGCAAAGATCACTAGTGCCGTCTTTAACAGAAATTTGGCGTTTGACGGGACTTTGCGAAGGAGAATGTGCATTGTCCATGACAGCATCTGTTTGTCGGACAAAGCGGCTTGGCCGACCTGTAAGTACGCTAGTGCGTCTCTATTCAGTTCTGTTTTACGGTATCCAAAGTCAGAGCGAACAGACGCCTAGCTAATCTACATGTGCACATGCATGTTTTCTCGTGCATGTTTTCTCGTGCATGTTTTCTCGCACTGATGTTTTGTTTTGGCTCTGGGGTCACCTCATTACAACAGTAGGCGACGTCTAGCTAGAGAAGCCGCACAAACAACAAGACGCTTAGAGAAGCTGCACAAAGAACGAGACTTCTACATTCTTGTTAGCTGGAAAATCGGTGGTGAGCTGCTTGTTTGGTCTCCATTTGTAACCTAAGTTTCCCACCAACAAACAGAACAATGATCACACCCGTTACTTCATCATGTAAGGCGAAGATTGCCAGCCGGCCTAGCGTCGAGGCACTCCGACTTGTAACATGTGGCTTGTTCCATCATTTGGAAACAACTACATTTGTAACGTTCCCACATCTAATTTTGTTTTGGCTCTGGTACCAATGTCACGCCTAAAACTGGCCATAGTTACAACCTCAAAGCTGCACAAACAATCACCTGCACAAAGAACCGACGAGCGAAGGTTGTAAGAATAGAAGCGATGTCCTACGGGACCTTGGCTGACTGACATGGGTAGCTACCCGTTGTACACAGTACCAGCCACTCACGTTACCTCAAGCTGGACCTGTGACCATTTCAATAATGCTTCTTATTTATTACCCACATTATACCATTCTGTCGTACGATTTTGTCATAGCGCGACTAATTTACCTTCAAGATGCATACCGGCCGAGGGTTTGCACTTCAAGTGCTTCTTCATTTTCTTCTCGACTACCACACTAACTTGTGTTCTACTAATCCATTACTACACATCCTTTCTCAGATAGCTTTGGCACATTCCTGTATATATATCGTATTCCTTCGGATAGTGGCCATGGCTTCTATTTTAACTAGGTTACAGAGCTGCTGCCTCTGTTTTTGAGCCTCTACTTCACATGGTGACACGTTGAAACTTGAATGTCACATTTCTTTGTTGACATAATTGGACACTTTGAAAGGCTGGCCATCCGTGGCAGGTTTAGCTGTAAGTGCCACGACTATAATTGATAGACAAGTGCTGGTAATGGGATGAGATTGATGCAGAAGCATCAAGAGCATGTGATATGGGCTTGTCCAGTAACTTGGCAGCCGAGTGCGGCTGTAATTCAAGTGTGGCTTTTATTTCAACAAGTCTCTTCAACTGCGGCTTTTATTTGAGGGCGACACTAATAAGTTAAGAAATACAGTACTGTTAGGGCATACGAAAATTGGCTGAAAGTATGCCCAACTTTGACACATGGTACACACAGTGAGGTGTGTAAAGTGCGTAGGTTTGATCACTTTAGGAAATTGAGGAAAGCTGATCCAGTTTTGTATCATGAAATTTTGAGCATCGAGAAATAGTTTGTCAGACTAGAAGTGGCTGTGAATTTTATGACCTTCAGCTAGTGCTGTCATAACATTGGAAGTTGCATGACGTTTATAGCTGACGAGGGGACGACGATCAATTGGTGTCCAGTTGGTTATTGTATTGAGTGAATTATCTTTGTGCAGATGTATAGTGTGTGTGTGTGTGTGTGTGTGTGTGTGTGTGTGTGTGTGTGTGTGTGTGTGTGTGTGTGTGTGTGCATGCACGGGTGTGTGCATGCACGGGTGTGTGCACTTGCGCGCACGTAAACGTGTATGCAGGCATGTGTTATCTTTTCTTGGTGTAGCCAGACTTAGTGATATTATTAATTAATGAAGTATGACTTGGTATGAATTGTTGTGTAAGTCTGCGTGCTTTGTGCTCGTTATTTATTTAGGTGACTTGTTTACAGGCATGACAAGTCCTGCCGCCGCCACAAGTGGTGTCACACCCGAGGCTCTCAGTCAGGCATTTGGAGGAATGGGCCAGTTTGGTGGTAAGTCGCTCGGCTGGCAAACAATACGAACAGAACGATAACCGATCGCTTGCTGTGTATGTAGCATTTCAGGGAGGCTTTCAACCCGTTTTTCAACAATTCAATCGGATTCCACAAAAGGAAGGTACGTACAAGACACTTGTCGCTGTCGAGTGTAGCTGGTATTTACCTAATGACCTACCGCATTCGCCCAATGCAAGCCCCGGGGCTAGAATTGTGGAATACGAGAAGCTTGTTTGTGTACTAATGAAAGACTGAGGCTTGTATTCATACGGGGCTTGTGTTATGTGGTACGAAGATATTGAGACTTGCAAGTTACTGTGTTCACGTGATTGTCCAGCTACATAGTCACTACCGCAAGTTGTCTGCAGTGAAGTCTTCAATGTCTGATTCTACCGAAAGTGCTCGATTATCTTCCTCTTGTACTGTGACATTCACCGGCACGGCATCTGTCCAGTTGCTTCCACTGATTGTGATGTTTGACTTGCTTTCCTTTCCTTTCGTTCTTCATGCACATCAGTAGAGCACTAGCAGGACCCCGCCCTATGAGGGTAGCAATTTAATTTTAAGTTAATGTCAGCCCTCCAACAATAAATTTCTCAGTTGGTTTACTCACAGTTGCTTACTGACATACAGTAGTACACTGTACTTCTGTATGTGTACACCATTGCTTAAAAACAGACTCGCCGTGTCCATTAGCGTATATTTTCGGTTGAGAGGCAGATGATTAATTAAATAAGTAATATAATACACTGTACTCCAAACACGAATATTTGAGGTCATCAAGTGGCTGTGTTATAGGTGTTAGTGAAGAGCGACTAAAATTGTCGATTGGCATGTTGCAGACGCGTGGACATACAGAAGGGGGAGGTTGGTGTATTATAGCATAGGATCTTCCACGCCATCAACATTGGTAGTGATTCCTGCACAGGGCTCCACACAGCGCAAGACGGTTTTGTCGCATGTGGCCACCAAGTAAAATAATTAGTCATCAGCTCAGTACCTACACCCTAACAGCCTTGGAGACCCAGTACAGACCATAGCGCATTTGAATGCCTTGGAATGCCACGCAGAGTAGCTGAGCACAGTTGTGCATTTTATGTTAAAGATGAAATTACCGTCTGCCTCCACTATCACTAGGATGGAGTGGAGTAGAGCATATTGCTGATAAATTGATTTCGAGATATTGTCGGCAGGGAACCATCTTGCACTGGGGTTGATGATCGTACCTGGAAGGATCGACATGACAATGAGCCAACAGACGAT
Organism: Corticium candelabrum; assembly: GCF_963422355.1. NCBI lineage: Eukaryota > Metazoa > Porifera > Homoscleromorpha > Homosclerophorida > Plakinidae > Corticium > Corticium candelabrum. The sequence continues at coordinate 4,300,520 of NC_085092.1, read as the reverse complement.
CAAGCGAGAGACACAAGACAATGTGAAAGCTACTGTACTGTACTGTACATGTATGATGCAACACAGCAGTGTCTTTTGACACTTGTAACTCTAATTGGAAGGACCTAGGAATGTAATCAAATGCATAGTACATGCAGCCATTACCTCACTAGTGTAAATTGTCACAAACTGTCTTGCTAATTGGCTAGTATAGCAAATTAAATACATGCTTCAATTATCTCTCAAACCACAGGAAGTGTCAGTTTCCATGATGCAAGTGACAGATTGCAGTAAGGTGTCAGATTTCAGGGAGCAGGTGTTTTACCCACATGGCATATTGCCAGATTTGCACTTCCTAGCATTTCTGGAAGAACTGGAAAGCCCAGGCCAACTGATGACGAAACAAGAGTAGATTAGGTCGCCTCTGTCGACTTACAAGTGTCCAGTTACTCGCCTACTGCAAAAAAGTTGTCTCCAATGCAACCAATTTGTTTGCAATGTGGAGCCCTGCTACACCATTGAAAGAATATATGATAGTTTTAATTAAGTGGTTCTCGCCTGTATACATGCAGGTCTCTTTTTATTCAGTGTTTTTTATATTAAGAACAAGACTGAAGTATGTTGCAAAGTGGTTTTGAATTGAAGCCCGGGGCTTGAATTTTTTGGTGGGGCTTGAATATGGAAGGTTCAAGTAGTTTGTGACCAGTGGAATAACATTGGGAGGCCTAGTGTTTTGCAGAAGCTGGAGTCGAGAAAGAACGAGGATACGTGCTGTCGCGCTCTGTCTGTGTAATTATTCTGTGTATTCTGTCTGCCTGTGTAATTATTCTCTGTGTATTCTGTCTGTCTGTGTCTTCTGTCTCTGTATTTATTCTCTATGTATTGTGTCTGTCTATTCTCTATGTATTCTGTCTGTGTATTTATTCTCTGTGTATTCTCTATGTATTTTGTCTGTGTATTTGTCTCAGTAATTGTCACGTAATCTCGTTATAGACTTGTATGTTTTTGAGCATTTGACGAGTACTATAGACACAGTTTTCTCTTTTGTCAGGACCAGACGGTTCGAATCTGTTTATCTATCATCTACCGCAGGAGTGGGGCGACTTGGACTTGTTTCAGTTATTTATGAATTACGGCAATGTCGTCAGCGCGAAAGTTTTCGTCGATAAGAACACACAACTCAGCAAGTGTTTCGGTACGTGTACGAGAGTACAACCAATCAACATCCTAACTAACGATCCAGTAACCCTAATCTTGTACTTCTAGGCTTCGTAAGCTACGACAACCCGGTGTCGGCCGCCACCGCCATCCAAGCCCTCAATGGATTCCAGATTAATCAGAAGCGTTTAAAGGTTCAACTGAAGAGACCGAAAGACGCGAATAAGCCCTACTAACAGGTAGCCTCGACGCGAAGCCGTTTCGTCACTTGTCCTTATTTTGGCGGGTCACCATACGAATGTCTTTGTGCGTTTGCAGCTCTTGTGTCGTGTTCGTCTCGTGGGAGGCTGTTACTCTGTGCTGTACCAGACACGTGTCGTCTCGGTTGTTGACTGTGATGTGTATGTACTCGTTTGTTTGCTTGTCGTGTAATGTCGATCGAAGATGAGAAATGTATATCTCGAGTGGTTGTCTCTTGTTGTGCCGTTGTCGTCCAAATGTTAGTTTGTTGTGTTCCTCGTCGGTCGGTCTCGGGCTGTTTTCGGCTGTTATGATGTGGTGGTGGCTGCTCGTAGTTTGCAGCTTCTTTCTTCGTGGGCTGTGGTTCGATTGGCGTGTGCTGCGAGCAGGTTTGTGGGTGTCGTCGTCGAGAGTCTGGAGGACGAGGATGCGGTCGGTGAGAGGAGTGAGATGAGGTGCTGGGAGGATTCAGCGTGAGTGACCATGTATGTGAACGTAGATTGGTGAGAGGAGTGGGATGACGTGGTCGGTGGGAGGAGTGGGATGATGTGGTTAGAGGGTTTGGTGTGTGACCAGTGAGTGAATGTAGACAGGTTGGTTGGTTGGTGGGTTGAGCACTCGGGTAATGGACGAGCAAGTGAATGACAACATAGGAGCTCAATTGTCCCACCAACAGTCAATCAGTGCATTGATATCAATAGAATGTGCATGTGTGGTCGTTGATTTCAAAAGGTCATAGCCAGCCTGTGACAATATTAGAAAATTTTTGTTAAGTAATTAATCGTTTAATGTTAACTGTGTGTCTACAGTGTTGGAAATCAGTGAGTGTTGTTTAGATATGGCATTACTAAAATTTTACTATACACAAGTGTATGTGTGATAGAATTTTGTGGACGTGTCAGCACGTGGTCAAAGCATGTGAACTAGTCGGGCGCGCGAGGAGAGGACTGGGTGTGCAAAGTCATGGCCAGGAGACCGGTGTGCGGACTTCGTTAGATAAATAGGCTCTAAAACTAGTACGCAGCAGCGGTTTTCTAAATATTTTTTTGTTATGACACGTGAGAGGTAGATAAGCTAGTTGTTGCGTCTGACCTCTACACAACAGTCCGTCAGACCAGGAGGTGGACGTCGATGTGCCATATGTGTTGCCAGACATGTGTGCGTTCGTGGGTGTTAGTACGATGTCTGGCAAGATGCCGCGTGTTCAAGTGTCGGTACAGACTGTGTAGCTTCATTGTGTAGTGCGCGCGTGGAGTATCCGGGGCGTTGCTTTGCTCCTGTTGCATGAGAGAGGCGTTCCCATCGGAATACGCTGCTCGCTCGACGACGAGCCGTTGAGTCATGACGGCGGAAAGCGACGACGACGGCGGCAACTACCTGAAGGAGCTGACGGCCGAGAAAGAGGGTCTTAGTCCGTCGTATGGACACGCGCTGCGTCTACTGCAGCAAGGTGAGCAGTGGCGACATGAGAAACGACGGTGGGAAGCCGACGTCTTGGGAGAAGCGAGCAGCTTTTGGGTTGTGAGCGTGTCTAAGCTACAGGCATTAGCGTGGAGTCGCTAGGAAGGGAGCTGCATGTGTGTACTCGAGCCTCCCGGTCTGCATACATTCAGTCAAAAGTTTGCATCGCTTTTGAAGCGGCAGAAATGCGTTTCTTTGTCATTTTCGTGTTTTCTTGCACGAAGACGAGGCATGGCTAGTGCTCGTTGTCGGTGAAAGTGTTTTTCACACGTTCGCAAATGTGGCCTCGACCTCCAAGACTCCCGGCGCTACACCGGTCTGGGAGGCCCAGGCTAGTGATGTTGGGGAGTAAAGTGAAAGGAAGTTGTCTTACGTAGTTGTACTCCTTAGTTCTGTAGTAGAGTCTGTATGTTGTCATGTGTGAGTGAGAGAGATTTTTTGAATGTTGATGGTATATTCAGACTCTCGGTGCATTAGTCCAGAGCAAATGTGTTGGTAAAGAAACTGTGGGTGATTGAAATACAAAGTACAGTTGCCTAGTTAAGTTAATGGTTCTGAACTCGAAAATACATACAAAGTTAACAGTATTACAGAGATGTCAACGTTTACGAACAACCATTGGGTGGGAATCGTTTTCAATGTAAAGACACTCCTACTTTCTGTGGGGGCTCATTTTTCCAGATGCTACTTAATAAGTTTGCCGAGAAAGTTAGAACCATTATGTAGAGTAAGCATCTGCATGCAGTAAAGGCTAACACCAGTAGACCAACTGAACAATTGCAGACCCCTCAACTCACGATTTGCAGCCAATTTTCACAATTGTCAGTCTTTTTCCCTGACAAGGTTATTGTGAGACACTCTGACAGTCGTTCTGCGCAGACTCGTTAGCTCCGTCTTTCTGGACATAGCAGATTCTTTGAACTAGACTCTATATACGGCTCTGCTTGCTTGTATCTGAGGTATCCGGTGTACTACTTACAGTAAAAGTAAATACGTAACGTTTAGAAGTTTGTGGCAAAGCCTTGGCGCACATAAACGTCAAGCTAGACCAACATAATCTACAGACCACGCCCACTTTAAAATGTTTTAATGCCGTGGTCATTTTAAAAAGACAGTTTTAGTGCCAAAAAGGTTGAGAGGTCTGCAAATGGTACATTAGTTTGGCTAAAATGTGAATATTTACAGTCACGGCTCTATCTGTGTTCCAAAGTGTTCCAAAATATTCTCCAGAATTTAGATTCTAGTATATGTGAGATTTGAGCAGCCATGCGTGAGAGTGTGAGACAGACCTGAATGCGTGAGACTTGGCAGCACTCATTTTAGCTTGCTCTTTCTAGATTGTTCTGTGTCGAGTGGTCAATATCTATGCCTTCAGTTTGGGCTATGTATCAGTATGGCATTAGGATTAGGGTTAGGTATATGCATGGTTTGTATTGGCAATTCATGATATATTGTTTCAGAGCGCAGATTTAGACAATCCATGAATTGCCCAGTACAATCCATGGATTGCCAATACAAACCATGCATATACCTAACCTTAACCCTAAGTCACACTTTGTGCATAACAGATACATCGTATACTTACTGTTTACAGAGATCGACAGAGTACAAGGGAGGACAACAAATGGAGAGGAGACGCCGTCGATGGTTCGTTTGACTGAGAAAGTAATGATCCCCGTCGAAGATCATCCGAATGTACGAGAGTATGCAGCCAGTAGTCGGATGTTCGATGTTATGCAATAATTGCCTTGTAGTTTAATTTCGTCGGGAGGCTTCTCGGACCAAGAGGACTAACACTGAAACGGATGCAAAGCGAAACCGGCTGCAAGATGACAATTCTCGGTCGTGGATCGATGAGAGACAAGGAACAGGTTACATCCAGTACCGAAGGAATTGGCTAAGTTGCCATTTACGTTTGCTCTTGTCTTGTTAGGAGGATCAGTTGAGAGCCTGTGGTGACGAAAAGTATACTCATCTGAGTGAGGAGCTCCACGTTGTGATCGAGGCAACTGGCACAAAAGCTCTGGCTCAGGCGAGACTCGCCGCCGGTGTCGCCGAGCTTAGAAAAATGATGATTCCTGGTGTATGATTGTCATAACAACCTAAAATTTAATAATTTAGATGTGTTGTGTTTTCATGAATAGCAGCCTGGGGTTACTATTTTAATCATATCAGAGCATGGCAGTAGAAACCCGTGATTACTATTTTTTAATCATCTCGGCATGGAAGTAGTAACCTGGGGTTACTATTTTTCAATTATCTCAGAGCATGACAGTTGTAACCCGGGGTTACTATTTTTTTGATTATCTCAGAGCATGGGTTATTATTCAAGCAGGGGCTGTTATTGTTTTAACCTTTCTCGACAGACAATATGCCTGTGTACCTACGAGCATTGGACGCCACAGTACCATTAATCAAGTATAGTAGAAGTACAGTACCATAGAGTGCAAGTGTATAAGCCGTCGTATTCTGAACGACTTCAGTGATGGCATGGCCTGCCTTGGAGCTCCAAGATTGCATTGCACAGATGAAAGTGTGCAAACATTTATTCAGCACCTTTCTGCTTATAGTGACCCATGGGCTACTATTTGACCATGGTCTACTATTTTTTCAATTATCTCAGAGCATGGGTTTAGTTATCTCAAAACATGGGCTACTGTTCATACATGGGTTACTTACTACTTGCAGAAATACGGTAAAAGTAGCTGCAGTGTCGATCATTGAGTGACCTTTGCATTGTTGTATTGTATACAGTGCTTGTTGTTGTGCTTGTGTGTTTGGTTACTGGCTGATATGTGGGTGATTGATTAGGTTGGTTTTGTATGGGTTATGAGATGTCGACACACACACACACACACACACACACACACACACACACACACACACACACACACACACACACACACACACACACACACACACACACACACACACACTCACACACGCACACTACGAGTCTGTACCAGCGACATAATATTGTCGATTGTATCTGCCTTTTGCTATACATCCGTTGCATTTCCTGTAGCCATTTGCCGAGCAACTAAAGAACGAACAACTGAGGGAACTCGCCATGATCAACGGAACATACCGAGAACCACCGATACGGCCACCGCAGTTTAGTCCGTCTTACGGAATCGTCCGTGGCATTCAACCGGGTAACCATCCATTCCCACCCGTCAAGATGTCCCCCACCAGCCCCCTACCGAGGACTCCCGGTACTGAGTCAATGTTTCAGGTATTAGTTAGCAGTTTGGAACGTGTGGTTGACATGCACTGATGTAATGTGTCTATTAGGGCTTTGCCGAGATTGGCAGTTATGATGCAGCACCGGGGTAATAATTAATTATATATTATATCTATATAATATATTTAAAGTTAAACCGATTTTGTGTTATGTAGATCTGGGAATGGCTACGGGGCTCACATGATGCATCAATATGGTATGTATGTGTAAAACGGGTATGTATGTGTAAAACGGGTTACGTTGTAAAGCAGGAGATGTGCAACATCTCGTCAGTCATTGGGGTTTTGACACCAACAATCCGGCACCCTACCTTTCGACCAGTTTCTTGTGTAACCGATTGCACATACAGTAGATCATTTCGATGCTTAGCCCTTGCTATTTTGACTTCATTCTTGCACTATACTATTGCATCAGATATATCAGATAATATGTTTGATCATTGGATACGAATACGAATGATGCATGTACTATTGGTTACACACAAACTCTTATCGGAAGGTGGCACCCCGTATGATTGGGTGACTGTACTGGAGACATTTTATGACAGTCTAGTAAATCGGCTTGTTTGTACTGGATGATTCAGATGCATCAGGATGCATACATGTACAGGGAGTAGTCTCGCGTAGCCAGACCCTCTCCGCCATCATACATGTACTTCCGGTAGGATATGCTAGACTATACAGGGAGTACATACAGGGAGTTAATCCAAATACAAGCCCTGGGGTTTGAATTAGATGGTTCAATGCAAACCTTGTTTGTGTACTAATGAAAGACCCAGGGCCTGTATTTAGACAGGGCCTGTATTTACACAGGGGCTTGTATTTACACAGGGGCTTGTATTTACACAGGGGCTTGTATTTAGAAAGAGGCTTGCATTTAGACAGGGGCCTGTATTTACACTGGAGCTTCTAATTAGACAGGGGCCTGTATTTAGACTGGGGCCTGTATTTAGACAGGGGCCTGTATTTACACAGGGGCCTGTATTTTGACAGGGGCTTCTATTTGGACAGGGGCCTGTATTTACAGAAGGGCTTCTATTTAGACAGGGGTTTATATGGAGACAAGGACCTGCATTTGACAGGGGTTTATATTAAGGGAGGGGGTTATATTTAGACAGGGGGTTATATTTAGACAGGTTTATATTGAGGCAGGGGTTTATATTGAGGCAGGGGTTTATATTTAGGCAGGAGTTTATATTTAGACGGGTTTATATTTAGACAGGGGTTTATATTTAGGCAGGGGTTTATATTTAGACAGGGGTTTATATTTAGGCAGGAGTTTATATTTAGGCAGGAGTTTATATTTAGACAGGTTTATATTTAGACAGGGGTTTATATTTAGGCAGGGGCCTGCATTTGACAGAGGCCTATATTTAGACAGGGCCTTGTATTTAGACAGGGCCTTGTTTTATATGGCATGAAGATATTTAGAGTTGTAAGTTGCTTCACTTGACTCTGACTAAGTTGTAAAGTGGTTTGAATTAAAGACCTGGGGCTTGAATTTTGGTAGGACTTGTATTTGGAAGGACTTGTATTTGGAAGGATATGGTAGTTAGAGGTCTATAATGTTATTTACAGACAAGGTTAGAAGTACTCAGTAGGGTACCTTGAATTTTTGAATGAATGCCACGGGCTCTTATTAATTAAAATTAAAATCAAACAAATTGTTGTGTTGACTTTTGTTTGATTAAGCTTCCCAAGCACTTATTAGCTTAATTGGACATCTTCAGTTAATAGAGTTACAGTAACTCCACACCTACCATTGCTTCCAAACTATCACCCGTGGACACACTCACACACACACACACACACACACACACACACACACGACACACACAAACACACACATACCCTTGTTGAACCATGCTCATCACACACCTCTCAAAGTGTTACAGCAGTGCAGCCAGTCATTGCAGAACAAGGAGTGTGATACTCTTATTTGGGCATGGCCACTTAAATCTGATATTTTGTTTGACGACCCATTTACATTTGATTTACTGCCCCGGATTGCTTATTTGGACTTTCACGATCAATGGCATTATCAGTTCGATGTGGAGTGTGCTGTCTCCATAGCAGTAAGGGACGGCGTCTTGCTGTCATCTTCCTGCATTTCGAATCGATCCATGCCATACATCGATCGGAGACCCATAGTGCTCAACCGACTGTATCCACTTGGTTGAGTCTCCACCTTCTTCAACATATTTACTCTGACTCCATTATGGTAGAGAAGTTGTTGATATCACTGCATTGATTTCTCGTTTGTGGTCATTCTGTAGGCAGAGGATCAAAGGAGGATTGGGCGAGCGATCAGCCGGTGAACGTCGCCGGGAGATTGAAGATGCCGGTGACGCGACTGCAACAGAAACAGTCATATCGAGATCATCCCTACTTCTCCTAACATCATTATCATCATCGAGAGAGAGACACACCCACACACGAGGTGATGCTAATTGTTTTTCGTATGTTTTCCTGTATTTTTCCATCATGGTTGATATTGGTATATGTAACTGAACTGACATGCTGACAGTTTACACCTATTTTTTGACTGAGTTAATAGCTAACAGCAAAGTTGATCGTAGCCGGTAATCTTGCTCTAGTGATGACTTACAATCGTTTATGTTTCTCAATCAGTGAACGTCTAACGCTTTTATTAAATGGTGTCCTTCTGAACATCGCTGCTAACTGGTTAATTAAGGCAACCGGAGATAACAAAGGTTATTGTGTACTAACAGTAACCGTTTCTACTGTCTGAGCACTGATCGATGTCTTTGCCTTAAATTTTGAAGTTGAATTTCTTGTATTAATTAAGTGACACTCGCAGTGTCTAGTGTACCATATTACCCCGCTTAGAAGGGCATGCCCTTATAAGCGAGGTTTAGTAGATACTGTAAATCCACAAATTTTGTATACAACTATTTTCATACATTTGACCAGAACCTTTTGTACGCATCTTATTTTCGTAAGGGCTCTAAAGCCTGGTTCACAGTACGACACTCGCACGAGCATCTTGCGAGCGTCCTGGATGCTGACAAGGACGCTGACACAAGCGTCAGCGAAGACACTAGCACTGTACCATTCACAGTATTGCGTCTGACGAGCGTCCATCGCACAAAGAACACATTGCGACAGTAGTTTGGCGCTGCAAATAACCACGTGTACAATGTACTCACGACAGACATGGACGACGACGTTTTGCTTTTGTTGCTGCTGCACTGTAGAGTCAAGCTTTTCTTTTATCCATAGGTCCTTGTAGTCCTTTAACTGAACTTGCCAAATGCATGGAAAACCACTCACACACTCAATGAAAACTTTCATTGACGAATCAATGATCGATGGCATGTGAACGAATAGAATATCTTGAATACATCCAGTTGCTCTGACTGACTTTCGATTGGTTGAAAATGAGCTCGTGATGTTGTCGGACGCTGTGTCACTTCCGGCTAGGACGCTCGATTAGAACGTTTCTCTATTCCAGCATCGTGGACGCTTGCCTAGTGTTGTGCGAGCGTCGCGGACGCTGACATGTGTACAGTGTGACGCTGATGCGCGGTGATCGTCAGCTCCCAGGACGCTCATGCTAGCGTCCTACTGTGAACTGGGCTTTAATGGACAATTTTAGCGCACACTCGTACAGTAACTGTTTCATTCTGTACGTGCATCAGCATGAGTACTAAGGTAAAGAAAAGTATTATCCATACTTGGCTCACGGCAAGAGATCAAAACGAACTAGTACCACTACCAAGGAGATCACGAGCCGCATCCGGGATCCAACAACAGGACATCGCAGTTGTATAGAGAAGGCACTGGATCGAGATCACTTGGCTGCCAAGCACAGAAAGAGAGGACAATATCACGTCTACGACTCAAAGACTAGGCTGACTATTGCCCAAGTCACTGAATAATGTGGACTTTTACAAGGTCACACGCTCGAGCTCGTCTGCAAAAATTTGTTGAATCACAGAATCACAAAGTTCAATCAACCCGCAATGCATATTAAAAACAGTTACTAGTATGGGACCGACAGCCTGAAGAAATGGTACTGTACAACTAGAAATTTAGCAGGAAAAGATCACGGGCAGCTAGACACTTTCTTGGACCTGGCTTGCAAGACAGCAGCTGCGTCTTCGAACGAAGCATATTAGGACTAATTGGAAAAAAACAGACCGTCACTGCTGCGAGAACGTCAACTGTCTGGTTCATCTTCTGTTGATGCCATTGCTAGATGTCGGTCAGAGTACTTTAAGAAACAGTTGGAGTTGAGTGACGTCATGACGTTGCAAACTGGACATGCTTGTATGTACAGAGTTTCATTTTGGTCATTTGTTGTAAAATCGGCGTTTGTCTTGTGTTGTGGTACTGTACATCATCGACATCGATTAAATTTGATGTTGGCAATTTGTAATAACAGTTTGTCATCCAAGAAAATTTTAGTATGATACATTTTAATTTAGTACATTTACAGGGTTCTTGCTACAGCTGCGTCATGCTCAGAAACGGTAGATAGGAGTCTAAAGTCTTACAGCTAAGGAATGTTTGAGAATTTCATACAACTGAAACACAATACTAAGTGACAATAGCCACAAGTCTAGGCTCTACAAAATAACGCTGGATGACAGCCTCGTTCCAAACATACGCACAAGTGTTGATTGCAATCCCCATACTTTGCCTCTGATTCTAGTTTCGGATGCCCTTCCGGTGACCCGGAAAGCACACCTCTTCAGGCTGTTGTCTGGAATGTGTGTGTGTGTGTGTGTGTGTGTGTGTGTGTGTGTGTGTGTGTGTGTGTGTGTGTGTGGTGTGTGTGTGTGTGGTGTGTGTGTGTGTGTGTGTGTGTGTGTGTGTGTGTGTGTGTGTGTGTGTGTGTGTGTGTGTGTGTGTGTGTGTGTGTGTGTGTGTGTGTGTGTGTGTGTGTGTATAACACCTAGAATCTACTCTGCATTGGTCATAGCTTCATACGAAGCAACATCAGTGGTCCACGTCAATCAACGCTTGACGAGAAACTTTCTATAGTTTGCATTATGCATGTGCAACCTATGAACATCGCAATGGGCCTGGTCACACTGCTTCTGCATTTGCATCTGCGTTTGCATTCATTGAAACGGACGGCAATTATAGAAGGGCTTAGTTAATGGCAATCGAGAAGTGCCAGGGCACTTGAACATATGTTACCTGCAATAGCCTCAATGCGACGTCTACCTCACATGAGATCGGCTCCAGTGCGCATGTCCGACTGTAATGAGCAGGCTGTGTGCGTCATGGACCCGTCCATCTCGCCACTTTCCCAAAAATCTCTGGCGATAACTCTGCATTTAGGAGTTGTACGAACAATGCGAAAATATAGTGCATACGAAAATTTAGTGGATTTACAGAGTGAGACCAAGGAATCTTGCAACTATAAGGGCATGCCCTGATAGGCGAGGTAGCTTCGATTATCTAGAGCATCAGCAAGGTAGCGCTTGCGCAATCAGCAACTTGCAACAGGGCGGTGTCTGCAGGAGTCGGAGTGTGTAATAGTGGAATTCGAAGAGCAGTCACTGTCAGCCGATTCTGATAAGAAAAGAAAACTGCCAGAACATACACAGTGAACAGGAAGCATGTCATCATATAGAAGATTGACGAGTACCGTGGTAACAGAGCAGGAGCGTCACAAGCTCGCAGTGTACTCCAAACTGGTTGAAGAAAAGGGAGGAGTTTGCGAACTGACGGAACCAGAAGAATGCATTTGCACAGGCATCATAGATGGGGAAGACAGAGATGAAGACGAGAATGAAGGAGAAACTGTGATTAGATGTAGAGTGGAAATCTGTAGCACGTGAAACATATGCATGTGCATTAGTAGATGTTGTGACTTAGTAGATCTGTGTTAATGGGTAGTGTATGTTTGAATGCATTGACATGGAACTGTGCGTACATTGACTGCAATGTTGAGTCATTCCCTTACCTAAAAGGGCATGACTGTAACCCCGGGGTGGTATACAGGCAGTCTGCTAAACCTTGCGGTATAAAGGCAGTGTCCTTCTAAGCGGAGTAATACGGTAACTGTTTTTGCACGTGCTAGTCCGTTATGCAACGAGGGGCCGATTGATGTATCGAACGTTTATTGGTGTTTACATGCTGCCAGCTGCAGCTCGAGTTGAATGACGTCTGTGTTGTTCGTCTGTGAATGGCAGTCGCAGAGTGTCATGGGCGATGGCAAATTTCAAATCGAAACGAGAACACGGCATCAGTTTTTCATACAGTCATACGAGACTTGTGTGGTGTGTGTGCGCGCGCGCGCGCGTATGTGTGCGTGTGTGTGTGTGTGTGTGTGTGTGTGTGTGTGTGTGTGTGTGTGTGTGTCTGTCTGTCTGTCTGTCTGTGTGTCTGTCTGTGTGTGTGTCTGTCTGTCTGTGTGTGTGTGTCTGTCTGTCTGTCTGTCTGTGTCTGTCTGTCTGTCTGTGTGTGTGTGTGTGTGTGTGTGTGTGTGTGTGTGTGTGTGTGTCTGTGTGTCTGTTGGTGGCGACGAAATACTTGCGACTGCGTGTCATACAGTACGACGTTGTGTGAATAGTCACAGTTGTGGTGGTGTGATACAATGGTACCAAGTGGTTCCATTGAATCCATCATGTTTGATAGTAAAGCTTCTATGCTCGGTCTGATGATGGACCGGCAGTGAAGTGACTAGGTTGTCTTCAAAGCGCGGTGCTGCCAAACCTCAACGGGCGTATCTCTAAGTGGCCAGAGTGTTGTTAGTCCGAATGTACGAATCAAAGCCCTTTCACCGAAGGTGCATCCGAGTCTTTCAAACACTTGACGAGTTCCACCATTATTTCGGCCCCTACTCTTGCTATTTCACGAGCAACTGCCGTTTGGTGCATTTCTGACCAACTGTCGTTCGATAGCATCTTTCTACGTAAGCACTCACTCTTTCATTGACCAAGTACCTGTACGACTTCACTAGTTTGTCTAGTTTTGCCGACATAATGTACACATCAAACCACAAACTTTCACTATCTCGTCCTGGTCAGGAACAGCAAGCAACGAAGGATACAGTCTGCTATGGAGGAAACGTTGTGCTTGCCTTACTATTTCGAGTTAACGACATCACTCGAGTTGTGGTTAAAGAATCAGTACATTGCAATTCATCGGAACTGCTTCCGAAAGACTCGAGAAGGGATTCTTGACGTTTCAATGTAACTTCATTGTAAAGAAAATGCGCAAGTGCAGGCATACCTCACATGTCTGCTCTCGGCACAGCGTGAAGCGTTTGGAACTGCAAGGCAAAGTAAAGCACATGGCCCTGCTTTCGCTCTTTGCTGACTTCCCTGGATGGAACTTTACTCAATGCACTAGTTGGTGTTAACATATAGTTAAAAGCGTGTATGGTGTTCTGGAGTGACTGGCTTGATGAGATTTTGTTGAGTGTAGTCTAGAACCCGTTTCGATTTCTCATTTATATGTCACTTTTTGTGTGTATACGGATGGCTTTGATGGTAGCGATTAGTGTTGCCGGTCATGTGTCACCTTGTTTGATGTCACAACACTGTGTACACTCGTATCACTATGTACGTTGAACCGAACCTTGCTAATTCGAATGACCTTAGGCACCCTGGTTAAATACATTAGATATTTTATACGTATCTGTAGACTCCTACTGCCTTTGGTGTAATAGAATAATATACAGTAATAGAGTGTCTATTAATTACAATTTATATTACGCGTGTATATACTGTAATAGAGTGCCTATAAATTACAATTTATATTACGCGTATATATACTGTAATAGAATGTCTATAAATTACAATTTATATTATGCATGTCTATACTGTAATTGAGTGTCTATTAATTACAATTTATATTATACATGTATATACTGTAATAGAGTGTCTATAAATTACAATTTATATTATGCATGTCTATACTGTAAGAGAGTGTCTATTAATTACAATTTATATTACGCGTGTATATACTGTAATAGAGTGTCTATAAATTACAATTTATATTACACATCTATATACTGTAATAGAATGTCTATAAATTACAATTTATATTATGCATGTCTATACTGTATACAATAGAGTGTCTATAAATTACAATTTATATTAAGCATGTCTATACTGTAATAGAGTGTCTATAAATTACAATTTATATAATGCATGTCTATACTGTAATAGAGTGTCTATAAATTACAATTTATATTATGCATGTCTATACTGTAATAGAGTGTCTATTAATTACAATTTATATTATACATGTATATACTGTAATAGAGTGTCTATAAATTACAATTTATATTACACATGTATATACTGTAATAGAATGTCTATAAATTACAATTTATATTATGCATGTCTATACTGTAATAGAATGTCTATAAATTACAATTTATATTACACATGTCTATACTGTAATAGAATGTCTATAAATTACAATTTATATTATGCATGTCTATACTGTAATAGAGTGTCTATTAATTACAATTTATATTATACATGTATATACTGTAATAGAGTGTCTATAAATTACAATTTATATTACACATGTATATACTGTAATAGAATGTCTATAAATTACAATTTATATTATGCATGTCTATACTGTAATAGAATGTCTATAAATTACAATTTATATTACACATGTCTATACTGTAATAGAATGTCTATAAATTACAATTTATATTATGCATGTCTATACTGTAATAGAGTGTCTATTAATTACAATTTATATTATGCATGTATATACTGTAATAGTGTCTATAAATTACAATTTATATTACACATGTATATACTGTAATAGAATGTCTATAAATTACAATTTATATTATGCATGTCTATACTGTAATAGAGTGTCTATTAATTACAATTTATATTATGCATGTCTATACTGTAATAGTGTCTATAAATTACAATTTATATTACACATGTATATACTGTAATAGAGTGTCTATAAATTACACAATTTATATTACGCATGTATATACTGTAATAGAGTGTCTATAAATTACAATTTATATTATGCATGTCTATACTGTAATAGAGTGTCTATTAATTACAATTTATATTATGCATGTCTATACTGTAATAGAGTGTCTATAAATTACAATTTATATTATGCATGTCTATACTGTAATACAGTGTCTATAAATTACAATTTATATTGCACATCTATATACTGTCATAGAGTGTCTATAAATTACAATTTATATTATGCATTTATATACTGAAAATGTCTAGACTACAAGTTTGTGCCTCCAGCATAATCACCTTTATATCCGCCCCTGAGTCTGATTGATCATATACATGCAGAGTATCTCAGTAACTGTACAAGCGTGGGCCTCCAACTGAAGTGGGTCGGTCCGTTCTTACCCTACACTCACCCCCCTGAACCCCCATAAGTACGTGCCTGCTCAGGTTGTTCAGAGCGTGGTGTTTGCACTGACTATTACTAGAAGACTGGCACATGGAACTAACACGTCGTGAGCTATCATAATTTCATAGGTTTAGTAGAATTGATTCATGTGACTACAGTCGAGTCCTTGATGCGAATATTATACGATGAAGAATAGTTGTTTAATAGAATACATGATTTTGGCTTGTAGCTGTTTTGTCACTGTGCTTCATAGGACTGTCATCTTTCAATAGCTCACGTAACGGGGCTGTGAGTTGTGCTTTGTTCTCCAAAATTTTTGCAACATATGCGACTAAGCCCAGAAATCAACAAAGGTCATCTTTGTTTTCCGGACACTGCATTTGTGTTATTGCTTGCACCTTCTGTGGACTCACTTTGATCCCTTCCGTTGACAAGATATGACCGTAATATGTCACTTCCTGAAGACGAAACTTGCACTTGGCCGCCTGCAACTTGACTCCTTTATCTCTCAATCGTTCCAGGACAGGGCGTACTCGCTGATCATGCTCCTCCCTGGTGGATCCCCAAATAATCACATTGTCAATAAAGCAATCGACTCCTTCAAGACCCGACAAAATGTGATGCATTGCTCGGTGGAATACTTCCGGTCCTGATGATAGTCCCAATGGAAGCCGTTTAAAACGAAAGCGTCCGAAAGGAGTGATAAACGTCATCAGTGGTGAACTAGTAGGATCCAGTGGAATTTGTCAAAATCCAGCCGCCACATTGAGGGTAGAGAAGTACTTAGCACCTTTCATTTTGGCAAAGATCTCCTCTGCTGTTGGTAAATGATAGTGCTCTCGCTGTACAAACTCATTCAGTTTCCCATAGTTGACACATATCTTCACTGTTGCATCTCTCTTAGGTACGTAGACAACCATTGGACTGCACCATTGGGAGGGTTCGCTCACCTCCTCAATTACGTCCAATCGCTGCATTCGTTTCAATTCCTCTTCAACCTTTCGATATTGGGGGTATGCCACTTGACGTGCCGCTCCTAAAGCCACTGGTAGAGCGTTCTCTTGTAACCTGATGCTATATTGTGCCCCTAAGGTTTTGCCGGCACCTTCAAATAGATCCAAATATTGGCCCACATCCGGGTCATCAGAAAACGTTGACACACTTCCGACATCTGCCATCCCTGCTCCTCCTCGGCGAATAAAATCCCAGCTGATCCCAAGCCGTGAGCCCCAGCAATGGCACCGCCTTGACGTCAGCTGCCAACACATAGAATCCCAACTTCCGATAAATCCCACCCTGTACGGACACCTCGCACACACATTGCCCTGCTACTGATATCGGCGATACCGCTCCATAAGCAAAAAGACGCGTTGTTGCCTTGTGTAATTTCGGACGGCCTGTCATTTGCTTTTACACTGCATACGGGAGAATATTCGCTTGAGCGCCGGTATTTAATTTATAACGTATAGGGCTTCCATTTGTCAATACTTCTGTCATCCAAGCAGCGCCGTCACCCTCCATCGTTTTGATATGAAATGTCTGCTCGACGGATCTCGTCTGTGCTTCCCCTCATCCTCTATGACCAAGGGACCAACAGCATGTACAATCTCGTCGGTGGGTGCGCTGCGGCACATCACTCCAAAGTGGCCGACACCTTTCCAGATGCGGCACGTCTTACCCATCGGGGTGGGGGTGCGGGTGGTGGTGGTGGGGGAGGGTGGGGTGAGGGGGGTGCGTCTGCTTCCATGATTGTAACCGCAACGGGTGCATCTGCCACGTGACGCATTCGCTTTTGCCGCTGCTCCTGCGGAAGCTGAGCCGTGTACCACTGGTGTTTTTCCTGATGCTTTGACATCTGCCACTTGTTCGTCTGCCGGTGCATCGATAACTCGAAGTTGATCCTTGACGAGGCTAGCAGCTTTGCACTTATCGATAGCAGTTTCCAATGTAATGTTCGGCATTCCAAGCAGTTTCTCCTTCACCGCCACCGTCGAAAGTCCACAAATGAAACGATCACGCACCAACGAATCTCGTATCTCACCGAACTCGCATGTCTGGGCCAGCTTCCGCAGTGCCGTAATAGAGCGATCGACCGACTCGCCGGGCTCTTGATTGCGCGTAAAGAACTGATGGCGTTCGAAAGTGACATTCACACGTGGCAAGAAATGTGCGTCGAATCTCGCCACCAACTCGTCGAACGTTGGATCCTTCTTTTCCCCGTCATCCTTCGAAAGAGGAATGTCTCGCTAATGTCGATCACCTCGGGATCCAAGGCATGAAGTAAAAGCGACTTCTTTTTTCTGACGCTTCGTCGTTGTTGCTCGCTGTCAAATAGACCATGAATCGCTTTCTCCAGGCTTTCCAAACGGGGCCCAGCTGACGGGACTCAAAATCAAGAGGCGGCGGTGGACGTAGTTGCTCGGTCATGACCCCACTCCTGGTACCATGTAACGTCTAGTAGATCTATGTAAGAGTGATCCTAGCTTTCCCTCTAGTCCCCGTATGTCTACCCCTTGTTACTACTACTACAGCGAATATTGGTGTGGTGATTCCGAAACTAAGAAAATTGATACATTAAGTATAGTGACATCACAATACAGCAAAAATTAGTTAATCATTGTCACTTGCTGTAGAAGGTCTTGCTTTGCTTGGCATAGTCCAACAGCATTGGGGCAACCTCAAAGTGCTCACCATGCACCTCACGAAACTTGAGGATGTTGTCTGCAAGCTTTTGAGCTCCATATGAATCAACGAAACGAAACGGACCTACAAGGATGGATGAAGTAAAAGCTACTTGTTATCATGTTTATATCAAGTGTGGTCTAGCTACCTCCTAGGAAAGGTGGGAATCCAACACCGAATACTGCACCTATGTCGCCATCAGTCTGAATAACATGGGAAAAGAATTTTGTATCAAACACACGCACAGGCATACATACATACACACACACACACACACACACACACACACACACACACACACACACACACACACGACACACACACACACACACACACACGACACACACACACTTTTAAGTAACTAACAACACAGAACACAGCAGCACAATGATGCAGCAGAGTAACATTGAAACAGTCAACCCACGAAGTTGCAACGTGTGAAACGAGACACACAAGTAAGCATACATACCGGACTATTGAGAATTCCCTCTTGTAGACAAAAGACTGCTTCATTGACTAGTCTCGACAACAGTCTCATACGAACGTTTTCAAAGGAAAGACTGAAAACAGAACTGATAAAAAAAGTAATGGCAATGACTGATGAGTTTCTTACTTCTGTTTTGGTTCAATTTTATATTTTCTCATTATGTCCTCTGCATCCTTGTTTACCTGCAAAAAGAACATATGGTGTGTGTGTGTGTGTGTGTGTGTGTGTGTGTGTGTGTGTGTGTGTGTGTGTGCGTGCGTGTGTGGGTGGGTGTTAGTGCAAATGCATGTGCATGGGCGCTTGTGATGCACGCGCGTATCTTGACTCACACACCTCCCGATCTTTCGACTTTGATCCCGAGTACACATATATGCCCTTCCCAGTCTTCCGACCTGCAGACCAACCAGCAATCAAGAAACACACAGCACAAAACGCATTGTAAACATACTGTACATAAAATTATGTAAGACCAATTATATAACAAACCAGGCAATAAAAAACCCTTGATGATGTTGCGAGCCAATGGAAAGTTAGCGCACAGCGTGTCCGTTTCAGATTGCGCTTTACCATGATGCAAGCTCACACTGGAGAGATACTGAAAACTCAATAGTCAATCAAAGCTTATACTAATAACTTCAGCGCATCTATGGTCTCTCTACTCAACTCACGCAGACGCACGCAGACTCACACAGACTAACGCAGACTCACACAGACTCACACAGACTAACGCGACGTTCTCTCATCGTTACATTTATACTACCGGTAAAACCACGCCCTATGCAGTCATCTGACATGAGTCAATCGTCGCAAAACGCCGGTATAGCGCCTCCAACTGACAGTACAAGTATTAAACACAACTCTGTTAGCATGTGGATTGTGACAGATGAGATACCAACAGACATGCAGACAAACATACAATGAACTACTAGATTACCCAGCATTCCTTGTGAAACCAAATCATGCAGTAACTTCTCATCAGCTCCGCCAAATCGTGCACCGAATGACTTGCCTAGAAACTCGGCCACATGAGATGCAACATCCAGACCAACCTGTGAACAATAGACACCATGTGTTTTCTATTCAAATTGATACCATTAAGGCATTCTGTGGCATTACACTTCAAGTGCTCCTCAGAGCAAAATCACACTCAACACAATTTGTTCTGAATTAGCATGGTATGTTACACATCAAAGGAGCAATAGGTTTGGATGTTATGTATCTGTTAATGTATGTTAATTGTATTACATAGTTGTCACCTCGTCAGCTAGAGTAGCCAATCCAATAGGAAATCCACATTTCTTTGACATTTTGTCCAGGTCTTTCGGTGGTAGACCCTCCTGTAATAAGACATATCATTCAAGTTGACATAGAATGTCTATCTGTAAGTCCATGTCTGTGTTTCTGTCTATCCGTGTGTGTGTGTGTGTGTGTGTGTGTGTGTGTGTGTGTGTGTGTGTGTGTGTGTGTGTGTGTGTGTGTGTGTGTGTGTGTGTGTGTGTGTGTGTTTGCGTGTGTGTGTGCATGCATGCGTGTGTGTGTGTGTGTGTGTGTGTGTGTGTGTGTGTGTGTGTGTGTTTGCGTGTGTGTGTGTGTGTGTGTGTGTGTGTGTGTGTGTGTGTGTGTGTTTGTGTGTTTGTGTGTGTGTGTGTGTGTGTGTGTGTGTGTGTGTGTGCATTTGTGTGCATGTGTGTGTCTGTCTGTCTATCTGTCTGTCTGTCTGTCTGTCTCTGTCTGTCTGTCTGTCTGTCGGTCTGTCTGTCTGTCTATCTATCTGTCTGTATGTCTATCTGTCGGTCTGTGTGCCTATCTGTCCGTCTGTCTGTCTGTCTGTCTATCTGTCCGTCTGTCTGTCTGTCTGTCTATCTGTCTGTCGGTCCGTCTGTCTGTCTGTCTGTCTGCCTCAATACATATATTCGTCCGAGAGATGACTTTTGCATTGCAACACTAGTGTCACTGAAATGATTGATCGACACTTGATCTTGAAGTTGATCTCATGTCGTTTTCCTTCATCATCTCTTGCACTCTGCCAGCTTGTTCAATTACTTAACTGCTTGTTTGCGCCAACGGCCAAAACGTTCAGAAACAAGAGAAATGACCAATGGGCAAGACCCTCCTAGCAGCAGCTCGGAAATATACTTTGCCTCTTTCTTCTCCTCTGCTTTACATTGCTGCTACTCCTTCTCTGGTGGCTACCTTCACTAAGTCCAAACACCATAGATGAGTCAATGACACATCCAATTCAATGTCTGCACCTGAATCTGGGTCAACGATGAAGATTTCCAACCTCTTGACACTGTTCACATACCTAGCTGTATTGTGGCTCTAGTTTGTGCGGCAAGTTGAGACAGGCAGTTAGACCATGCTGACACAATTGAGTTGTGAGTGTGCACTGGACCACCCCCAGTCTTACTAGTGATTAGATGGAATTCCTTGGATGTCCAGTTCCTTGCCACAATCACAACAATTGCTCGATGCAGGAATGTCACATGCCAACCTCATCATAGTTGCCATCGTGTGGTGCAACAAGTGACGAAGACGCAATTCCTGACACCCAAGCTCCGGCTCCTCTACATGCAAACGAGGTCTGTCTGTCTGTCTGGCTATCTGTCTGTCTGTCTGTCTGCTCACCTATACAGTATGCACAATTTTGAATTCTCTTAAATATATTGCAAAACTAGTAATTTACCTGGCAGAGCCTCATTTGTTCTGCAATCATTGGGCCCAAGATACGAGTAGTGTAGAATCCTGGACTATCCTTCACACCACACATAATAAATTATCCAACAAAATGAGCATTCCATCGCAATAGTATGTATACCTTGACAACTATGACAGTTTTTCCTTGCTTCAAGCCAGCACTCACAGCAACAGCTACGGCAAAAAAACAATTAGCTAGCACAAATTTGGTATTACAAAACAACGACTCAAATTGTTCATGTACCTCTCACAACACAAACAGTATCAACTTATACATATTCTACTAGCATCTTGTATACCAGCCAGACTGTCTATATTTACATATAACACATTCAGTAACTAAGTGTTAGCCTTGGAGTTACAGGCAAAATCAAACAGCCCAATGTATAGCATAAGTAGCCTCATACCAGACCTACTTGAGCTGTTTGCATATGACACACTCAATAGATCTTAAATGTTGTCGTGTCATATGAGAACTGGGTGCAAAATTGCTAGATGATAGCTACTTGCCTCGAAGTTCCAGACCTATTTTCGGGTCATGTGCAACAAGACAAAGATCAAGAATCCGCTGGTAAATGGTAAATGTGTGGATAAGGCAAGTTTTGAGTTTGCGTAGGTGTGCGTGAATTCGTGAGCGGGCACCTTTACGGCTAAATCAGCCACTATACAATTCTCAAGAAAAGTGCCAAAAATATTTCTGCCAGTAATATGATTATCCATCTTATATGGTTATGCTGGCTTGCCTGCTGTGTCTTTGGATGTCTTATCCGTTGTGATGACCTCAAGAAGTGGCATCTTGTCAACTGGAGAGAAGTAGTGCATCCCAATCACTCTGTCAGGTCGCTTGCTCACTTCAGCAATCTAAACAGACAGATAAAGAAGATGATTAAGAAAGTTGCAATACTAAAATGCCCACTAATGTAAACTAAAAATTCCACAACATTTGCATGCACTTTGCATATGAATAGCACACTGACCTTTGTTATTGGTAAAGCTGATGTATTTGATGCAAATACACAATGGTCGCCAATATGCTAAGAATGCCAATTAGTTACTAATACAAGCCTTCTCTATACCAGAGTAATTCAACCTGTTCGACATCTTTCAGCACTTTGTGCTTCAAGTCAAGATCTTCGAAAACAGCTTCAATGACCAAATCTGTCTTATCAAAATCCTTAATTAAAGAGAATTAAACAGTAGTGTGGTTATACGAGTTTGAACCAATGTGTGCCTCATACTGTGTAGTCCAGCTGGGTGGTGTACTTTGAAAGCAATTGGTCTCTCTCATAGCTAAACAAAACAGATAAAGCTACGTAAAACACAAGGTTCTGCATCCAAATGTATTTGTCACTGTCTCTTTCCAAGATAAGAGTTAACACTACCATAAGAACTGAAGACAGCCTGCTGGTAACTCTCTACTATTGATTGAGTGAACATGAGTATCAAGTGTAACCAAAGTAAACATCAAATAACTTGGCACTTAGCACTTGCATAGCTTGAAGATGCTCCATTCCAAGCGTTGTTATTCTTGCAAGTTGTCAATGACAAACAAGCCTGTCAATCACTGACAGTCCCCTTGCAACCAAATGATCCAACTGCTTATATCAACAGAAGGCAACAAGTATTTCTAACCTCCAGTACTCTGCATACCAATACAATACTGCATGGATTCTTTGTCTCATAGACCTAGTGTTATCCTCAAGATAGAGTCATAAAAATGAGTATCTCGGAGTACCTCAAACATATTCCTATCACTATGCACAATTCTAGCAAGAGACTAAGAGTCATAGATAGCAGTAAACTATGATGCCATGATTGATAACAAGAAACTAGATAAATATAATAAACTGTATAGCCAAATTAATGTTTGCAGATTACCCAGTCATTTGCTTCTTCTTTACTCTACCAGAAATGCTAAACAAAGATTGTTCAGTCAATACCTTGATTATCAATCACGATTGTATTTGCCTACTTCTTGTAGATTTGCTCTATGCCACGAACTAGTCCTTGTTCTGTCGTATCTTTCAACAAAACATTGTGGCCAGCCTTGTCAATACTCACCTGTATCAACCAACAAGGCATAAGTAACAGTGATCTACTGTTCATTTGACACACACAAAAAAGTCCACCCCAGAAACCACTTCATGTCGAAAGAGATAATTTGCAATATCCAAAACATCAAAACAAAAAATCCAAAGTTTGGAAAAAGACTACCAAGGTTAGATGTACTGAACAAACCGTACAAGTTGTTTTGAAAATGTCACAGTAGAGACACCTACTAGTACAAGTCTATGCTGTGTTAACCAGATGTGCAAACAACAGATGAGCACTCAAAAAAATTTAAAAAAGGTTCAGTAAATTAAGGCACAAAACAGCACCACGCACTTCTAAAAAGTAATACAAAACAATCTGACTAATAATAAACAAAGTTTACAGCTACAAAAACCATGAGTAATCCAACCGTGAACATAAACTCGCACATTGACAATGCTAACAGACATACACAAACAAGCACCGGCGCTTATTTATGTTTACAACCGTATAAGACAACTAAACACTGAAAACTGTCTGCTACTAAATACTAGACTTACCTGAGCAACTCCAGCTCCCATTAGACCTGCACCGAGAACTCCAACCGTCCTGCAACAGCAAATTCTGATAAGCAACACACGATAAAAAAAATATGTATCACTCCCATACCGAACTGGTCTCTCTGGATTTCCAAACCGATTCTTCTGACACTCTCTCTGATTGTGTAAACAAAACATTATCAATGCCTACACCATAATCACAGCATACAAACCTGCCCGAAAAACAAACTGATCAGCGACTTGGACTCAGAAGTTTGCAAGAGTTCAACAAAGCCCTTGAAAACAAAAACAAAGATAACATGAAAATCAGCTATTGATGACAATATAGGAAAAATTTGTCAAGCCAAATTGTACTAAATAGGAAACCAATTCATAGAGACTAACAGTCTAACTGTATTCATTTTGGTAGCTGAAACAAGTAATATTGCATTATCTTCAATGAATATGAGTGGACTCTTTGAGCAAAATTGTTTGACAAATAAACCTTGGCTATGATTTAAACTTAGCTGCATTCACTGTTTTCCAAACTACATCACCTGTCGTTCGGCCTGTGTTCCTTCTGTCAATCCCTTATCAAGCCCAACTTTCACAACATCAAGGATCTTCAAAGGGGCCGGATAATTACCAGATGTCATCTTCATAACCTGCAACAAATCACTCTCAGACTCACCACGTTTCTATAATTCATTGCATGTCAAGAAATGACTCATGCAATGACAAGACAGTGATGTAGACCAGAAATAGCAATGTGAGATGTGATACAAAAATTCCACAGGTGCTATAGTGTTGTTGCCACAAGCTACAAGAAACTGTCAATATTGTGATATACTACCAATGCATCTTAAAACAGTGATATTCTATAATGATCAATATGTCAACCTATCTACATACCATCTAAATAATATGTGACACTTAGTGCAAACTAATGCTTCAAGTTCAATGGTAGTTTAGAATTAGACATATCGCATGTCCTACAGAATGTGTGTTTTTGTATGTGTTATGCATGGACGACCTGTTTTCGAGCTTCCTTTAAAGCATACTGTCTCCCATACTTAAATTCTGTTGTCAACCAATACTGCAGTCCTACGACAAAAAAATGTTACCAAACAGCTACAAGCCCCAATCATACCTACTCCTGTATCACCCCTTTTTCCATTAAGTCCCCATCCCCAACTTTGGCCTAGTGTCTAACACTTTTGCACCTAAGCTGCACTTAATTGGTGTTAATTGGCACCCAGATAAAGTTTAAGGCATAGGTTGCAACATCATCAGCATTTGGACATTGGGTTCTCAGTCATGCAAAGAAAAATTTGCTCTTTTACAGTAGACAAGTAGTAAATCATCATAGATTCTAATTATGGCATCGTCAACATGTCTCAGTACCAGGACAAGGGTAGTCTCAGGAATGACAGTAACTGTGCACCCGTCAGGACAAACATGCTGAATTGGATATCAGAGTCATCGACAGCAATACGATACAATCATGAAGTTGTTTCTCAATTACGGTATTTCAAATACTGTGGACAGCTCACAAGATGACGAGCTCCTGACCACTTTCCTTTGAGCTAAGTGAACTAAAACAAGAAGCTCCAGACTTGTTCTGTACCGTCTCTGACTCTGACGCAGAATTTAAAGGCTTTAGTGAATCTGAGATGACAAGAGGATTAGTAGATAGTAGCAGTAATAGCAAATGTTGTTAAAGGCTTCCACCAATTAGTGCCTAAAGGTGTTATATCCTCCAGCAAGACTACATCTCATATTTTCCTGACTATGCTGACTTGCCAATGGGTGGGTGATACAAGAGTAGATAGGGTATATTCTACATAATGTAAACAACTCTCCTTCCTCATAATATTTTGCATCAATGAATCGTGTTCATGTGAATCAATTCCTGTACTAACCTTTGAAACTGTATTTTGATAGCTCAGGGCGTGTTACAGTTCCATCTGCTAGTCCCCTAAAAAGCTAAGTGCAACACCATGCTTTGCATGATCAACATGAAATGAATAAACCTGGCAGCTTGTATGGCTACTTCTTCCAAATAGTCCATTGTTCTTTCTTCCGGTGACTTGGTCCCCGGTCCTAAACGCATTCATTCCAACTACTTAGACATTTATTTACAACAGAAAATTATTATATACTCCAGCACCTTATCAGTTCAAGCCTTATACTAGATAAACATCGCAACCATGTCTTAGAAGTTTTGTATAAAACACAAATACAAATTCTAATATGTAGTGCACTCTACTTGTAGCAAAATTGCATAAAGAAATTTGTAGAAACAACTGTTAGTCTTTACATATCAATTATGACTCACCTAATGGTTCAACAATTTGATCAACTAATCCCATTTTCTTTGCTCGAATAGGTCGAATGTTCTTTCCAGTCAACATCATATCAAGTGCAGCAGGCAAGCCAACCTAGAACAGTAATAAAATGGCAAATGAATATACGTGTGTCTGCACTTTGCCTTTATCAAGTAAAATTAGAGAGAACCATAATTGTTAATATACGACACAAATGTGCATGAAACACATCACAAGGTCACAACTCACAATTGTTTTACCTATTTGTTCATACTGTCAACATAAGCCATGCATTTGTTAGACTCTAATAATTTGTTGAAAAAAGTCACATTACCATTCTGGGAGTTAGTTGAGTTCC
>NC_085092.1:4201470-4271470 GCF_963422355.1 Corticium candelabrum | reverse complement strand
TACACAGTAACTAGCAGTTCGTCCCTGACCAGACTGACACACACTGACTATCTAATCTAATAAATTTGTATTGGATCCTAAACAGCTCTATAGGCAGCATTGCAACAGATACTTAAATAATTACATAGCTGATCTATATTCAGGGTTCTGCCCACGGTGGTCAGAGGTGGTCGGGCCTGACCATCACCGACAAACACCAACTATCACTCTGCATGTTCCAACCACCACTATATGAAAGTTGCGCAGTTTGTTGAAAGGTGATCTTCAACGTTCTCGTAGCCTAGCACAGTAATAGAGCGACGCCTAGTGCATCCCTAGTCCAAGCTACCTAGACTGCTGATCAAATCACATTGGACCTCACAGCTTCAGATAACGTAAATCGAACTCAGGATCGAGCTTCCTCTGTGAATGAATCTCTTTCCATGCAGCAAGGTGGGTCTCTTCTCATGCAGCTGTACAGAAACAAAATGTAAACAGTGAATGTATGCAATCGGATATCACAGCTAGCATAACTTTGATGGAAGGATAGCTTCATAATTGACTAAGAGCATGAGAGTGTTGACATTGGTGACGTGGGGTGACACTTAGATGGCGTGGGGTGACAATTAGATGGCATGGGGTGACACTAGGTGAAGAAATTAGGTGGTATGATCCCAGACCCTCTCCAGCGTTGTCGTGTTATACGGGAACCGGGCACGACGGTAAGAGAGGGTCTGGTATGAGGCTAGATATCCATGCCCTCAAATAAACCGTGCCCATTAATGCAGATCACCACTGCGAACTCCTGGGTACAACGCTGTATATTTACACCCAATTTGACACCCAGTCAATAACACCAGTTAGCAATAAGAGTACAATAGCTGTAATAACACCAGTTAGTAACAGCAGTCATACATTATTATGAGATTGTTCTTAGACCTCAACCAATACATCTCGTCATCATCATTTCAGATTACCATTTCAGCACGGTTTAATAATATACAAACTTACATGCTGTTTCGGTAGCTATGCGTCGAGTCCAACAACCACGAATACAACCTAACAACAGAAAAGCAGATAGCTCTATTCATTGCCACAACATGTGACATACTTATCCCTTAATTAATTAACTAATAATACAAAACGGCTATTCTCTACCACGCCCTTTGTCGAGATATCAATGTATAGCAAATAGAAGCATCACCAAAAATTTGAAACCTTAATCGATTAAGGACCTGATTCAATAGCGTCATATGCACAGTAACACCCTTGTTCTAGTTGCAAATTGCACATTTTCTGAAATTTTCAAAATAGCAGCTTCTGTGTAGCTACACAAACAGTTAGACTACAGTACAAACTTACTAAAATTGCAGGTTTTCAGTTCCTGCAATCAAACGAGTTCGACAGAGACAATTCGTTAGTGTATCCGAGGCCCTCCCTACCAGCAACGCTCAGAGCAAGCGTAGAGACAGAGGAAAGGCAAGAGCAATCTACACGTCATTGCTAGAACACGTGCCCCATGACCCCTGCGTTTACGGCCTACACTTTAGCGACTGAGCACATAGACACTGCACGCAGTCCCATGCTCTTGTACATCACGCCAAATTCGACCTCCAGTCCACCAAATTAGTGAAAAAATCTAGCTTTTGTCTGGTACCGTAAGAGTCTTTGATCCAAAGTCTCTGCGAATGTTACAGTAGCTCTCTAATCTCTACAGTACCTGAAAGTCTTGATAGACGCACTGCTGATGACAGAATGGGTGACAACAGAAGCCGACTCGCCATGGTGAGCCGACAAGTTAGCGTACGCTAGCATACGCTTGAGTGATTAGAGCACACAACGAAAGTGACGTTAGAAGTCGATCCAGTCTCACTCCGCCCTCGTCATTCCGCGGAAAGAAGTCCAAAAAGTCCACAAAGACCAAAGAAACCAAAATAACGTAGCCAGACCTCGCCATACTCCGGGAACAATCGCTATGTATACGAACACCATCGTCTAGCTTTCTGAAAAGCCGTGAAAAATCTGGTCTAGTAGGCAGCACAGACTGCAGCAGCCAAAATGAGACAAAAGAAAACTTTTTCATATCCCTCATAGCAGATCTATTACACAACTGGAAAGGCGGATCGAGCTGCATTCCGATGAGGTCTCCTAGGTCCGGTGACGATTTTCTCCCATAAAGACGTCGATTGAAAAATAAACGAAAGTCTCATTATGTTGCCAAACACGTTTCTGCACAGAGAAAAGCTTCCCTAAGTTGGTAGACGGCTGAGAGACGACCATGTGCCTTCTAATTAAAGGAAACATCCGGAAATATCAAATTTGATTAATAGAATGGCTCGGTGAGCAGACAGAAGAAATCGCTTCTTAGAAGCAGCCAACCACGCATGTACGACTAATAAATGAAATCTAATTGACGCGACTATAGCTGTAGCCTCAGGTCTAAAGCCCGTAGAGGTCACGCCAAGTCCCTTACCTAGTACACGTGAAGTACCACTCACTTGACAAAGCTCGCAGCTCCAAAAAGTTTTCGTCGTGAAAATGGCCTCAAACAAGAAAACGTCCAAGAAAAAATTTTTGTACTTTGTAAGAGACACGTAACATACCATTGAATTCCCTAATAAACTAACTAGTACCGTATTTCTTTGATTGATTAGATGCCGCTCTTGAATAAACCCCGCCGTCGTTAATTAAACTAAACGCCACTGGTAGCGCCGTGAGCTAGTACGCGTACACTACACACGGACTCATAAACTATAGACGTCGCCCCCTAATAAACGCCGCATTTTATCTATTGCTCGGATTTAAAAAAATCGTACGATCTTTGGAGGCATACACACGTGAGGCAAACGTTTCCTCTAGACATGTGTTTCACCACATGGCGTCTCAAGAGTGAAATGCGTATACAGTATTCTAGGTGTTTTTTTTTTTTGTTAGGGTGCCAAATTTACAGCTTGACGCTCCTAGCTAAAGCAAGAATAGAGAGACTTTAACAAATAAACGCCGCACTTGAATAAACGGTGTCCTGTCCTCGTTTAGCAGTAAATGAATAAACGCCGCTGCGTTTTAATCGAAGAAATGTACGATAATCCGATTGATTGATGATTAGAGGTGCTCGCGGTCAACTTATAGTCGTGGCAACTGTTGCATTTTTAATCTACGCGAGTACGCACCACAAGTAACACATTCAACAAACAACGTCACACTTCTATTGTTCTAGTCTAACGAAATTATAACGTCGTGCAGTGACTCGACAGGAGCCTTTTCCAACCCAATAACCTCTCAAGTAACACTTGACGTCTATCATTCTCTACTGCTTGACGGTTAAAGCATGAAGGTGTTTCTGTGTCTCATCTTGGCTTTTTCTGCTTACGCTTTCGGCCGCAGCGTACCGTTCTTGTTGCTTCGCGATGGTGAAAAGGGATGTCGCCCGTTCATCGCCAGCGTCGTCGAACAGTTGTCGTTGGAAAAGCGTTGCATGAACGGTTTGAGGTGCGACAATGGAGTCTGCCGTGCGTCTTTGCTGAAAAGCTGTTCGCCAGCTGGTACCGCTTGCGCTTGCTTTCCTGTCAACAGCTGCAGCTCGTGCTGTCATGGAGCTTCATGCCGGTGGGCTCCCTGGACCACGTGCAACTAAAAATAAGCGAACGCGACTAAGGAAACGACTCGGAACCGACCTGTGAAAAATCAATTGACTATGGACTCGTCTAAACACTATAGTAACTGCATGTGATGTTGTACTTGTTGTTTTAGCTGCCCGCTAAAAACTGTCGTCTGCTCTGGTATTTGTTTGCCGCCCTACCTGTTGCAATGAGCTGGCTGTCGTTTTGCGAGAGAAAATACATGTTTGCAAGAGCAGTCTCGGTCATGCAGTGGCGTCGCCTGACTCGATGCAGTTACTATGTGACTGTTTAATTAAACGCGCACGGAAGGGTTGCTCTCAATACTACAGTAATACGGGAACCTCCGTCGAGCGTCGCTTCAAGTGAATCTAGATACTCATTGACAGCTATTAGCTTTGATAGCTGGACTAGAGTTGAGTTGAAATTGATTAAAGATTTGCTAACGTCTAGACAGTGTATACAGTCAGGCGCGTACCTGTACCTGTACGCCTAGCTGGTGTGGTTTGGGTTGCAAGCTAACTCCCTCTCACAGTTCTGGCCTAGCTCTCGGTGGCCATTGGGCTGCGAGTTCAGTAATTACTTTCGACGTGTTTCGGGTGAATTGGCCTTTGCTATTCTTGTTCCAGGCTTTGGCGCGAGAGTCTGGAAACGAGGCAAGCCTTGTGTTGCCAGGAAACATTTACAACATCCGGGATCTCCATTCTCCCAGTATCTGTTGTTCCTTTGCTGTCGTTTAATTAAACAGCAAATAATAAAACTGAAATAGTGGCATGATAGCCCACATTAAAGGCTTGCAGTTCCAGACATGCGTTATATGTCTCAGCCCAAGTAAACCCGCTCCTCCCAGATACCTGAGGGCCATCTACTCAGTCAGAGTCACATACTTTGCGAGTTTCTGCTTGTAATGTGACGAGTTTCTGCTGTAATGCGAGAAGAAGACTACATGTGTACTTGTGTAAAGATACATTTCACACAAAACAGCTGGCACTTGTCACTAGTAACTATAGGGACGTACGCGTGTCACTACTTTTCTAGAGACAAGATACGAGGACTGCTAGCAAGGCGTAGGTACGTGTGATGTGCTGGAGCCTGGACAACAGAGAGCAAGAAGACGCGCTTTGATGAGTCCATTCTAAGTTATATACCGCTGTTTAGATAAATACACATATGAACGCAGCCACGACAGGGTATAAGTATACAATATTATATAGTTAGCTATTGTTATACATAGGCGGATAGAGGAGAGGAGTCCTGGGGTCAGGGCTCCCTTCTATTCAATTAAAGACACGTCAAAAACATATTAAATGAATCCTGTTTGTTGTGTTACTAGAGTGACCGTACTGTATTGTTTTGATGGATAGTTAATTCGTTCAATTTTTGGAGCAATTCCAGCAAAAGCTTCTCCTCCACGTGCGTCTGCACGGAAGAGCCTGGCTTGCGAGGCTAGTTCCGTAAAGTCGTACACAGCTGCTATGAGTATGGCTAATGATACAACTGGATCCCCTCTTTCGAAAAATTCTGTATCCGCGCCTGCTAGAGTTTGTGAGATATCGGGAGTGCGGTAGCATCGGGAAGTGCGCTACCACTCCGTAAGTACACGTAGGGATGGCACCAATAGCTAATATTAATTCCAATTTCTACTTCGGGACAGGGGCGTGGCGTGACTTCTAGAAATGGGGGCTGAGCTCATCTCTGGATCTTAGTTGGTCCACATGTAAATATCTAGTACTTTCTCCGACATTGACCAAGTAGTTCGTGGGACCTAGTTTCTGAACTATGGTACCACCTAGCCACTTCCCTCTACTGTCTTGTCTCAGGTTCCAGGCACTTACAGTTGATCCTGGTTCGATGTCTCTTGCTCGAAATGTAGCATCTTCATATTGATCAGTCTGCAGATCTCGGATGTTTTTCCCCTGTTTCAAGTCTTAAAAGAGTTAGTCTAGTTTTCAATTCTCTCTTCAACATCAGCTCAGCTGGGGCCTTCCCTGTTGTCGTGTCTGGTGTCGTTCAATACCGAAGCAAGAATGATGATACCTCATGTCTGATGGATCTCCAGATGGCCAACTCTTCAAACTTTTCTTGAGTTCTTGGACCAGTCTTTCAGCTTGTCCATTGGATGATGGATGATAGGGAGGTGTTAACTGATGCCGAATTTCATTGGCCTTCATGAACATCTGAATTTCATGTGACCTAAATTGGGGCCTGGTATCCGTCACTAACCTCCTGGGTAAGCCGTGATAACTGAAGGTCTGTATCATCGCATCCATGGTCTGCTCTGTGGTGACATGAGTACCTAACTCGTGTACTTCCGGACACTTTGAGAAAGCGTCGATCATTAGCAAGTACTGTCTTCCGGATAGTTCCCCGAAGTCAGCATGCACCCTCTTCCAAGGCATCGTTGGGTAGATCCATGGGTGAGTTGGTAAGATTCGTGCTGGTCTTCCTTTTTGACTCTGACATCTCTCACATCTCCTAGCTAAGTTTTCCAAATCTCTGTCAAGATTGGGTCACCAGATGAAGCTCCTCGCTAAAGCAACTACTCCAACATGTTCATCATGAATTTCTTCTGCCACCACTGTAGGTGATGCCTTTGGTATAATTACTCTACTCCCCCAGAGTAGGCATCAATTATCGATTGACAACTCTGTGGATCGTCTGGCGTAAGACTGTAAACACGGATCCCCTAAAGTTCTCCATCCACTTCGGGTATATTCATAAGCCTTTCTCAGTATTGGATTTCTCTGGGTTTTTCTGGCTATTACGGTTGCCGTCACTGGCAACTGATCGCAGTAGTCCACATGGTAAATCTTCTCATTTGGTTCAATCACTTGCATAGGTATTGGCAATCTAGACTACAAATTTGCTTCCTTGCTTTCTACTCCTGACTTGAACTTCAGCTTGTAGTTATATGCACTGAGAACCAGTGCCCATCATTGTAACTGGGCTGCTTCCAAAGTTGGGACGCCTTCATATGGTCCCAAGATCTTCAGAAGGGGTCGATGGTCTGTAACCAACATAAATTCTCTGCCCACTAGGTACTTGTGAAATTGCCTTACTTTGTACACTAATGCTAATGCTTCCTTTACCAGTTGGGCGTACTTTTTCTCCGCTGTCGATAGTGTTCTAGATGCAAAGGCTATCAGTCTCTCCTCGCCATCTGGCATTTTGTGTGTCAGACAGGCACCTACCCCATAAGGTGATGCATCACAGCTCAGACTCACTGGCCGTTGCAGGTCGTAATGTGTCAGGAATTCTGATTCCAGAACCTTCTGTTTCCCCCTTTGGAATGCTTCTCTTTCCTTAGATCCCCACTTCCACGGTCGATTCTTGCCTAATAACGCATACAAGGGATGCAAGGTCGCTGACAAATTTGGCAAATACCGCACGTAGTAATTGAGTAAGCCCAGGTAAACAAAAAGGCTCTGTCACGCTCGTCGGTTCCGGGCATCTCTGATCGCCTGGACCTTAGTCTCTGAGCGCGAGATGCCTTGGTCACTGATAATATGATCCAAGTATTCCACTCGAAGCTGATTGAATTCGAATTTTTCCTGTTTCACTCTCATACCAGCTTCATCCAATCGTCTCAGCACTGTTAACAACCTCTACTCATGTTGTTCTTCATTTTCGCCAACTACTAATATGTCGTCTAAATAGCAGATGACACCAGACATTCCTGACAAGAGGTTGTCCATGGTTCGCTGCCAAATTCCAGGCGCTGAACATATTCCGAAAGGCTGGCTTTCAGGGGCAACACACATCTGCTGTTACGCCTGTTTCAGATCTATGCGCGAGAATCGTCCTTCTCCAGCCAAGGTTGCCAACAGATCCTGGGGTTCGCCATTGGATAACCTCCCATATCTAAATAGGGGTTTATCGTGACCTTGGAGTCACCACTCAGTCTCACTGTACCGTCCCCCTTTCGAATTACAACTATTGGAGTTGCCCAGTCACTCTTCTCTACTGGTCGCTTCACTCCCTCGCGTTGCATGCGATCTAGTTCCTGATAGACCTTTTTCTTGTAGAGCATACGGCACCGGTGGAGGCCTGTGAAATCTCGGTCTAGCCTCAGCTGTCAGTGCAATTCTTGCCTCATGCCCTTGTACAGTACTCACACCGGCACGAAATAACCTTGGAAACTTCTCCTTGGGATCAAACATTTGGCGTGCCCCAACACTGAACAGATATCCGCAATCGAGCCAGATCTTACTTAACCAGCTCCTCCCCAGAATAGCTGGTTTACTCCGTACACCTACTATAATTTTAGCAGTAGCATGCTGCTCACCGTATCTCACTGGTACTGTTTGCCTCTCCTTTCACCTTGAGGCATTCCACCGCTGTACGTCTTCAATGTCATCGTACTTACATGTAGCTGGACATGGGACAGATACTGCTCATATACACTGATGGGAATTACCGTCACTGTGGCTCCTGTGTCCACCTCCATAGGTATCTGACTGCCAGCTACTTTCAGTGTGATCTTGACTCCGCCCTTTACAGATTGAGCAAACACCACACTGACCGTATCTTCATCAATTTGATTAGTGGTTTGTGGCTTGCCTTTCGCTGTGGCACGTACGGCTGCGTGCCCTTCTTGAGCTCATCTTGTTGAGATCGTTGGCGGCATACTCTACTGATGTACCCTTGTCCCTTGCAGAAATGACACTTCTGAGACTTGAATTTGCATGTACTGGGGTGATGTCCACGTCCACCACATACATCTATAGCATTCTCTGTTGTCTAATTGCCTTGCTTTACAAGTGCCACCTGCTGTGTCATGTCGTACGCTAAACGCCGTCTCAACTTGCTTTGCAAGTGGTCGCCTTGTGGTATTTCTATGTAAAGCATGCGCTTCGTCTCTCGCAGTTTCAGCGGCTTGTGCAATGTGGACTGCCTTCGTCAGGGTCAGCTCTGATTCGGCAAGGATCTTTCTTTGCACAGCCTCGTGATATATCATCCACACATCAGTTGATCCCTGAGCACTGTATCCAGGTAGTCTCCGAAATCGCAGTGCTTCGATAGCCTGCGTAGTTCAGCCATATAATTTGCGATCGTCTCACCTTCTCTCTCAAGACGCTGATAAAAACGGAATCTCTCCGCGATCACAACGATACGTGGCTCAAAATGGCTCTTCAGCAGCGCAAACAACTCATCTAGTGACCTGTCTTGTGGCTTCTCTGGTCTCACCAGATTCTTCAAGAGAGTGTATGTCGCAGTACCGACGCAAGTGAAGAAGACTGCTTTCTGATTGTCTGCGTCCTCCAACTCATTCGCAGCGCATACAGTACAGGAGAAAACGCTCTCTGTAATCTTCTACGTTATCAACTTCTGCGTTAAATTCTCCCAGCTTACCACACTGTTAAAACAAAGGCGTTTTGCAAACACCAAATTACGTGCAAAGATGATGTCGCTATACTGACACTCGCAAGCGTGCAGGAAAGCACCACAATCTGGTGTAAACTGTTACACCATTTCATGGTGCTTAAAACAACCTTCGTTTAGTGTTACCCGAACACCAGAAAGGTGTTTATCTTATTCTTTTGTAGGCTGCTATTAGCACCATTTTCTAAAAGCGGTCTGGAGTCCGCGGCCAACGGTTCTGGCATGTGCACATTAGAATAGATTTTAGTACCATTGCTTGTATTTAAACAGTTAAACCAAAAACAGTGAGTCAACGCACTAAACAAAAATCAAACACAATTCATCAAACAAAGTTCCTCAGTGCAATCCAGTTAAAAACTAGATATCACTGGAGCTGAAGTACATCCCATGCAGTAACATGACGTCCAGGCACCAGTAAAATGTTGCTAAAGATTGAAAGAAATTTGTACTGAAAACATGAATTACAGCAAGCAATAGCGCTGGGTGCCATATGCTGTTGCTGCACTGAATTTCGAACATGATGATGAGCTCGAATGCCAATAACATGGCTTGGTTTGGCTGCATTGCCACATACAATCAAGTATGGAGCAACTTGAGAAACCTTGTATACTGTGGAATCTGCATCATCACTTTCCTAGGAGAATACACAAAAGGCATAAGGTATCCATATCCAGTGGACCACACATTATGTTCTATATGGCATAACGTATTATTGCATACTTCATAAACAGAATTAATCTACTTAATTAACAAATCTACTAAGTGTGTGCGTGTGTATGTGTGTGTGTGTGTGTGTGTGTGTGTGTGTGTGTGTGTGTGTGTGCGTGTGTGTGTGTGTGTGTGTGTGTGTGTGTGTGTGCGTGACGTCTTTAGCTCAATTGGTTAGAGAACGCATTTTAAGAATAAAAACATCCGGGACCTTTGGCTCATGACTTCAAGTATGGGATGGGCATGACAAGTATAAATGATTACCTGGTCATTGACCGAGGTGGCAAGACCGCTGGCTTGGCAGAACATCATGCAATATGAGTACATGTGGGCTTGAGGTCCAGTCCTGAGACTGCGCCAAAGTCAGTGCCCTTGGATGCTATGGCCAAGTACGTAAGGGTACGTCAGCGCAGCCTAAAACTCGAGTAGCGCTGGAAGCCCGCCTAGAAATAGGCTTGGAGTGCTATCTTCAGTACTCTACTGAACTGCGTATCCATTTGTGTGTTTGTGTGTGTGTGTGTGTGTGTGTGTGTGTGTGTGTGTGTGTGTGTGTGTGTGTGTGTGTGTGTGTGTGTGTGTGTGTGTGTGTGTATGTGTCTGTCTGTCTGTCTGTGTGTGTGTGTGTGTGTGTGTGCGCGCGTGCGCGCGCGCGCGCGTGTGTATTAAACAAGAGTGCAAAGATGTCACAGCTAGTAAGTTTGAGGCAAAGTGTCTATATGTTGCAAAATATAGATGTACGACAACTGTAGAAAAATTTCATACCGATAAATACTTGATCACAGCATCTATAGCTGGTAGTTGGCGTTTGCATGACAATAGTACATGAGTATGACCTTCATCGAAGGAAGGCACTTAGAAACTGCATAATGCATTGCATTAGTATTAAGATCAATTACCTTCCACATTCATACTCAAGAGATCATATTCATATTTTCTGGAACGTCATTCATTCTTTTGCCACCTGCCTTCAACTCTCTTTGTCCTTGGTTGAGTTATCTTACATGTTTCAGACCACTTCTCAGAGGGAGTCGACAAGAAAGTCGGTTGTTCATGATGTCTAACGGCAATAATACGTCCAAGTTGACAACTAAGCGAGGAGAAACATCAACATATTAATTAACTTGTACAAGATGTCACACGCAGAACCAGAGAAACAGACACAGACAGACATGCAAACACACAGACACAGACACAGACACACACACACACACACACACACACACACACACACACACACACACAGACACACACACACACACACACACACACACACACACACACACACACACAAACATTGCTGAGTAAATCTGACAAACTGTGATGAATGCAAACAAGATTAAACATGTTGCAAAAATGAGAGAGATCTAGGCTTGCCGTACGAAAAAGAATAGAAACAAGACCATGTAGGGTGTGCTGTGACATCTTTCATGAATTCACTCATACAGACTGAGCAATACATCATCCCTACATTGCATCATTTCCAAGGTATCACATAGTATTTAGAAAATGGTGCAATGTACGGATGATGTATTGATCAGTCTGTATGAGTGAATTCATGAAAGATGTCACAGCACACCCTACATCTTTCTCATTTTTTAAAATGTTTTTAATCTTGTAATATACAATGGGACATTGTCATACTATCACATATGAAACAATCGTACCGAAAATCACATATATCAACTTTGACTTCTTGTCGAACTGGTTTCTGCGTCTTGCTGGAAACCTGCACCATCATCAGCTCCATTGCAGAAAAGCATCTGCAACCTACACACTTACAAGTGTTACCAACAAGTAAACCTAAATCCATTATATCAGTTATACCTGAATTATCAATGTCTTTCAACTCAGACCCATATCTCTGTTCAAGTTCAAGCATTCATTTTCCCAAATTAGTCAGGGTAAGTGAACCACTCGCCACTGACAGTAATAGCCAATTAATTACTTAATTAATTAATATGTCATAATTACTGTTACTAAAACATATTGCTAACCATACACTATGACAATGTTTTCAGTTAGGTAAAGCACCCACCTTAGTCAGGGTAAGTGAACCACTCACCACTAACAGCATTATCCAATTAATTAATTAATTAATTAATTAATATGTCATAATTACTGTTACCAAATTATATTGCTAACCATACACTATGACCCTGTTTTCAGTTAGGTGAAGCACTCAACTTAGTCAGGTAAGTGAACTACTCGCCACTAACAGCAGCATCCAAATAATATAATTAATTAACTAATCATAACAATACATTAGAACACCGTTTCAATCAGGTGATGCACCCAATCTAGTCTCGACAAGTGATTCACTCATCAGAAACTGGAGTGACATATTTGTTGCTGTTCTAGTAGTACAAGAATTGCTTTAAATACCATTAATTAATCTATATAATTTATTAGATTAATTAATTAAAATAAATTTAATTCTAATTTAAAATTGATTAATCTATTGATTAATCTACTATTCATACATTTATTTAGTCTATTAACTCAATCATATTAGGCCACTTCAATATGATTCATTGTTTCCCATTTCCCGCCCTCATCCTTTTTGGGGACCGCATGCTTTATTTGATGATGTGTCTATTTTTATGAGGACGTGACAGAATCACCTGACTCAAAATGGCGGTCGTGAATGCATGAGGAATCTCCTTTCAGTACGTATAGTGCAGACATCACGCACGAATGCAATGTGTACATCTCGCAAAGAAGGAAGGTAACACCGCAGACGAAAACGGACGGCTAGCGTAGCCCGCGACGAAGCGCAATCCGTTTTTGCAGCAAACCCCTAGTCTGCAAGTTGGGAAGTTGAGCGCTATACACATGACAATTATTACTGTAAATACTGTACCTCTGCATCACTGTCTTTTTCATAATGTCGCCAGCAATCCACGCTCAGTCACTCACACGTATGTATACGGGATTCCCTGCAATTGAGCCATTTAATGTGTTAATGCTACACCTGCTGGCATAAAAATTTGCACGGATATCGGTGCAAAATTTTACATCCTCAGTAATAGCACTGAAAGGTGTCACTAGAGCACTTTAGTTCTAACCGTGAGTAGGTGTATAGCTTTATACAAAGGTGTAAAGCACAAACAAGGGCTTGAATAGCACTCGAAGGTGTAGCTGGAGCACTTCATTTATAGCAGTGCATGTCTTCCCGTGGCCATCCTCGTCGCCAATTGTACTGTATTTGTACTTATACGTACGCACTGATTCTACACCACGGAAGACTGACGATCTATTGCTATAGACACACAGAACTATCGCTGAACGTGCAACACAGACTCTAGCAATGCAATTGCCCTACGGCTATCTTAGACATGTCATCGTAACGCCGCCTCTAACTAATTAGTACACACAGTACTCCCACGTATAAGCAACAGAGGCAAGCAAGGCTCTCAAAACGAGGCCACACACGCTACCTCCAGTTTGATTTCTGAACTCAAAAGATTACCTGAAAACAGAGACTCGTGAGGCGCACACACTTCGGCATGCAGCACATGTTTGCACCTTGTCTCCGTCTCTAATGCCCAGACGAGTGCAAATGACCGTCCTGCTGCTTCTGGTAAACATTAAACGACAGCGCGACATGCATGCAATACACGCTGGCTGTCGTGCACATGCCTACCGTGAACTAAACATTTTAATAGGCCATTGGAGACTCCCGACCTCAGACTGGAATGAGGTGGAGTGACACCAAAGAGTGCTTCCCTGGTTCTTCCCCACTGAAATATGTAGAAAGGGGAACACTCAGATGTAAGCAAACAACCGGTTAACATTACCAATTCGATCTAGAGCATACAGTTTACTCTAGTTTCCACACTCATAGCATTGACATGATACTCTCCACGTGCAAACGCTCACGTGAGATCTTATAGAAGGTCTGCTAAGTTAATTAATTAAAGCATTGTTACGTTTACATCGACGAGTTCATACAAGACTGTACTACGACTTTCAATGTGGGCTAATAAAGCTTACAATGGGTTGTTACAAATTTTGGAAGTGCAACGTTAACGCGAACGGACATTGTTTAAACTTATCGCTGTGGAGAGTACTTCACCTTTCATTGGAATTTTATCACTACACGCTTACAAATTCCAGCAAGGTGCGGTCTTAGCAATTACTTACGCACATGCACTCGTATACACGCACGCACTTAGAGACGTCAAATAGGTTCACTGCACAATATTTCACGTGGGAGGTGAACATATACACGTGCGTTCATGAGATCCAAGTTGACGTAGTTGCTTTAATTAACTGAATCTTACGGTTCAGCAGTGCACTTAATCCGATGAACAAGCTCGTCAGCTGCTCATGCACTAAGTAATGAACAATTTTGATCATGATTTCGATGGATTTGTGTACACATTCTTTGCTTATTAATTAACAAGATACGACGAAATTGAATTTGCATTCAGTTATCTTGGCGACCATATTGTCTTTGATCTATAACCACAGAAATGTTGCAGAAGCGACAACCTGCACACAAGACATATTGCCAGCTGCCAAGTCAAAGTGCATAGATTGGCTTTTACGTTGTTAGCGTTCTAGAGCTCCACTCGTTGTCTACTTTTCAACGGAGAACGTGAATACAAAT
Source organism: Corticium candelabrum (assembly GCF_963422355.1). Lineage (NCBI taxonomy): Eukaryota > Metazoa > Porifera > Homoscleromorpha > Homosclerophorida > Plakinidae > Corticium > Corticium candelabrum. The sequence goes on along the minus strand of NC_085092.1, from coordinate 4,257,172 downwards.
TAGATCAAGATGGCTGGTGTAGGGGTCAATCTGCATTTGAATTTAGATATCATATTTGCAGAGTCTAACTTCCACAGCAGCCTTTGTAGGAATGTAGTTGACGTTGATGCATTAATAATCTACTCATTCTTTGCTAATTTATAGGAAGCTAACTCGGTTTGCATGCATTCATTTCGTCAATAGGACTAACTGTGGATCCAATATAGGAGCCGTGACAGGGAGTCAGTCTCCATTTTGAGCTTGCTGTTGCGATGGCCAGTCAATACGAAGGAGCCAGCGACGTCCAGGCCTCAATGAGTGGCAATTGGCAAGCAAGCAAACCGACTAACAGTGCTGCAAGATTAGTGATGGTTGAATCTATTGTTTCAACGCATGACGAATGCGATGGTAGGATTGTCGCTGATAGCAGAGAGAATGCAGACGGAAGAGACTTCGTTGACAATCAGTCTCAGGGCGACAGTGAAACGAGTGTCAAAGAGATAGCAAAACAACTATTTGATCAGGTCTACTTGTGGATAGACACAGAAAGCGAGTTACTAAAGAGTGAAAAAGGCACCGAATCGTATGACAAGTGTGATGGCTCAGAGGAAGCATCTAGTGATCGCCGTATAAAGAAAATTGAAAGTTGGCATAAGACTGCATGTCTAGCAAATTCCAAAGTATACTGCATTTTTCGTCACACGCTATGTTTATTCTCTAGAAAAAGCTAAGTGTGAACGTAAGTTGACAGAACTGCTTGCTGCGTGGAGTTCATCGAACATGGAGGTCGCGCTTCAAGAGACAAACAGTGATCAACAAACGATACTTCATTTGGCTCTTTTACATCGCATGCCAGATAAGATCATTCTTCTCATTGTTCGCTTTATGAAATTGGAGGATATCAATAAGCGAGACTCAACGAACCGTTGTGCACTTGACTATCTGGTGAGCAAAACAATTAAGGCTTATACTCTTAAGGTAGATCAATGCGAATGTAACTTACCTACTTTACACTGTCGCATGCTTGTTGTGAAACGTCAAATTGCGACTATATATCTCCTAACCTAATGTCACTCCTACTAAGTGTCTTTTCTTGTGTCTGGGTGTACGTGTCTTTCGTCAGTTACTTCAGATTTGATGGCTAGGCAAATTTTTGATTTCCACGAAGTTGACTCTTGTCTAAACTCGTCACAAACAGGTTCACTGTAACTGGGATGTAATGGAATGAGCTTTAGTAACTAATATATGTAATACTCTTATACAATGACAAGAATTCGTGCTTTCCTTGACCCTAGCCTTTCTCATCTCCACACTTATTGTGTTTAAATTTGTTACTGCGATTACATAATCGTTACGATGAGATTATGTTGGTATAATGTTTCTTCATTCGTCTCACTTATTAAACTAAGAAATGACGGGCACATGTTTTCAACAATAGTGATTGCCAACGTGTGTGGTTAGGAATGCTAGTAGTTATGCTTGGATGAAAGAGAGCTTTAGCCTAAATTTTTTTCATACATCTCATGACTAGTTCAAAGATTAGAATTGAAACACACACACTCACACACACACACACACACACACACACACACACACACACACACACACAATCATTTTAAGCCACACCCAAAACTTCTGACTGGGCAATATCCTAATGTATGCCCTCCTTACTACACTGCCCACGCTACTGCCCCAGCTAATGCATCCATACGTGTTCAGGCTGCAGAAGAGTTAGATTCATACGTACAATCCATTCGTTTACTAGTAGATGATGCCTCTCTCGAATGAAAAAAGAGTAAATATTTTGTACGTCTATGCCATCGCCAAGAAATTTTTGTCGATTGTCTTCCTAGAATATAATTACATGAACGTTGCGAACGACCAGCCAAGTAAAATAATTGTTTCTCTAGACCCATGCAGTAAGATCTGAGCCATTCGCAACGGTTTTATGCAAATTTATCATCAATTTTAGCAAAGAAAAGTGAAAAGCGTAAGGCAGTCTGTGAATAAAGAAAGCCAGATGGAAGATTATTTCTGACAAGATTACCAACAGTAAATGTCAATGACTAAAATTTTGGGGCCCTTGACCTCAGAACCCCATAGCTACGCCAGTGTTCCAGACCTTGGTATTAATGAATTCCTCGCATGTCCATCAAGCTGCTCTTTCGCCATGTTATTCGTCCACCCGTCTCTTAGGCAGTTTTCAGATGGCTTATCAAGTTGTTTGCGAAATCGTCAGATCCTGTCGTACATAGCATTGAAAAGAATACGAATTTGCTACAATTTTTCAACAAGTAACGATTGATCTCGTAAGGCAATTGTATCAATCAGACCAATCTGTCTAATTTATGATACGCTTCTTTCAATGCTGAAATTTGGCGTGGAATTATCCGCACCTATACAAACAACAATTAGGTCTCTACAGTTAGCGGCGTTGCTCAAATGGGTTCGTGTAGACCATGCCCCCACAAGAGCCTATTGGGTATTGCTTTCTGGAATTGACAAGGGTTTGCATATATTACACCAGATGACCTTTTTTTTGTTTGAAGTCAGCGACGCCACTGTATGGTATATATAGAGTATAAGGTTATTTGCAAGAAAACTAAATAGGTATCGTTACCAGCTATATTCGTAATCTTTTGCAGTTCGGTTGGAACAAGATTGATTCGAAAACACTGAAAGAGCTACTTGACAACATCGTGTCTAAATGCAAAACCAATGAAGAAGAGTGCAAAGCAATCAAGGCGTATCTTCTTCGCCTTTCCCGTAGAACAGTTGACGGTCATCAACATTTGCAGGATCTTCTGAGCGACGACCAATATCAAAATTCCATTATTAATCATCTTCGTCAAGATGGCTTTGTAGAATGTTTGGAGGAAGCAGTCAAACGAGGATCACGGAAAACCGTTGAAGTACAATCTATATTGCTACCTCGCACAGTTGTGTTTTTTCTTATAAGTGTATTTTTCTCCTGAACTAGTTGTTTGTCAGCAGTGGTGCTGATCATAGAGACAGTGCGAGATCTCTACTTCACGACGCTGCTAATTCTAAACACGACAGCGTAGAAAAGGTCACATTTCTTGTGTCCGAAGGCGTTGATGTATCCCAGACAAATGGCGCCGGATACACTTTGCTGCATGTTGCTGCTGCAAGCAAGCCTGTCAGATTGGAATTGATGAAACTTGCTCTAGATGAGGGTGTTCGTGTTGACCAGGTAGACATGAAAGGTGACACGGCGCTGCATAAGGTGGTGAAAAGCTATGCAAATAGAGCGATTCCTTGGGATGTAAGTGAAAAGGCTATGAAACGTCTGCTGAAAAGGGGAAGTCCAAATGTCCGTAACAAACAAGGATTTACGCCTTTCAGACTATTGGTAAGAAATATGTCAAGCTGCTGTCCAGACTGGAAGGTAAATTGCTGTTAATTGTTGCAGATGAAAGCGAGAGTAGAATTGTCTCCTCAATTACTTTCCAAATGGCGCTCTCTAGACAAACAATGCTTTTCTCCAGTTAATCAGAAAGAGTACGAAGAGTCGTCATTAGCAGAATTGTGCAGAAGACGCAACGGCCACTCTCTCTTCAACGACATGAGGCGATTACTTAGTGATAAAACTATCAAAGCATGTTATTTCTTTATGCTAGAATCTGCAGTCAAGGATGGTTCTGCAGAAATGGTAAAGGTATGTAAAGCCACATATCCCAAGTTTCAAATTTCAATTTGTATTTATAAAGATCGATGTAGGTAATACTTGCAATCGACAAGAACAGCCACTATAACAGCCTCAAGCCAGATCAGTGGAAAAGTTTAGTTAAGATTGCAGCTATATCCAAATTTGAAGGTGCTACAAAACTTGAACATCTTCAACGCACTAAAACAGAGTTACCTGAAGATTTACTGCACGCAGTTGCTCGGTCAGAAACATTTACAAATGACATTTTGCGTGCGTGTAGAGATGAAAAGAAACGTGCTATCGAATTGTACAAGTGGACTACCGAGAATGGAAACACTGCACTTCATATTGCAGCCATGAGCAAACATCAGTGCAGTGAGATTCTTCTGCAAAGTTTGACACCGAGGACACTAAAGGCCGAGGCAGCAGTTACTAACAAAGATAGAGAAACTCCGTTTAGTCTTGTGTTGAAAAAAAACCGTTTGGAAAAGGAGCTCCGTGAAAATAAAGTAAGAATTCTACTACAGAATGGTTACCAACCGACTGTGGAAGACTTACGCAATGGCTGTAAGTATGAAAATGCAAATGATTTCAAGCTACTATTCCTGTCTAGCGACGTGCTTACCTGTAGCAAAGACCCTCTAAGATTTCTTCTAGTTCTTGCATTGTACTGTCAAGAGCGCTATAGAATGAAGGCGTTCTCTCATACTGATGCAACAGACAGCAAATTCGAAACAGACAACTTGCCTTCTAATAAACCACAGTCCGATGACAGAGCAGCAGTATCCCGGGATGGTGACACAACATCAGTAGGTGATATTATTACTGCTGAGACAGGTAAGCGATGACAGTAAAGTTGTACGATTAATAAGTCTTCAAAGTCGCTATTGCAGAATTTCAAGAACACAACGCAGTAAATGCCGAAGGAGAACAGACATCAACTTGGGCATTTCTCAACAGCAAACTAGAAAATGAAGCCATTTTGATATTTGCTGAGTTTGAAAGATACAAGGCAATCATCAATAAGCTAATTAGTAGTGACGATATTGCTGATGCAGAAAAAGTTGGGTGGACCAAAGTAAGTCAACTAACGCAAAGGCTGATTTTCACATCCTTGCATGACTCTATTCGTGTATTTTCTATCATAGTTTCTTGCTAGCTGCAACCTCAGTGAACTGGTATTGCGAAAGTTCCACGGCGAATTTAAAGATGATGTAGACAACAAGAGCGAATCCCAAGAAAAGGAAGAAAACTACAAATGGAAACCCGGAAGAGTGGATAAATCTACATGGTACCATCTTCCTGTGCTCGTGGTTTTCTTCTTGCTGCAGTCGTTGTGTCTTCCATATTTTCTGATAAAATCTCTTGTTTACTGCTCTACCGAGAGTGTCTATTTTACAAGTCACCGAGAATATATGCTCCAAAATCTTAAAATGAGGCCATCAAGATATCCCATTGTAACGTTATGCAGCGACATGATTGGGTATCTCATATTTCTTTCATTTTTAATCACTCGCATTGCATATTACACTGCCGAGCCAAACCTTACGTGGATCGATTGGGTCATCATGTTGTACATTACAGCAATGTTTGCAGAAGAGATATACCAATTATCTAACGAACAGACATCGTACTTCAACATCACTAACGTTTTAGACATATCCATCATTCTGCTCTTCTGCTGCTTCTTCATCTTAAGAATAGTGGGATCTCCTACACAGAATTTTCTAGTAATGCGAATTTCGGAGCATGCATTTGCTGTGGCAGCAGGAGTTGCCTTTATCCGAGTTCTGCATTATTTGCAAGTGAGCCGTAAACTCGGACCGATTCAAATTTCCTTTATACAAATAACAGCAGAAATTGTGTCATTCGTCGTTATTCTTGGAGTTGTATTGGTTGCTTTTGCACTTGTACTCTCTGGATCCTACACTGCTGGTGTACATACGGCTGATTTCGAAAAAGGAAATGTTTCTGTACCAGGCCATTTTAATGGGTAAGTAAACAGTCACAAAATTTGACTTAAACTTGAATTTATTTGTTGTTACAGGTTGTGGCCATCGTTGGAACTGATGTACTGGTCTTTGTATGGTTATGTAGCACCATCTGATCTAGCCGATAACAACAAAGTACTTGAGCTCGAGAGCATGATGGGAGAAATAATTTTTGCATTGTGGTTATTGGTGTCTGGCGTTGTACTTCTCAATATGCTGGTCGCTCTGATTAACGCAGCGTTTCACAGAGTGAAGACCGTAAGTTAGTAGAAATGTGATTCATTTCGACATGAAAAAATTGAATTGTTTCTAGAAAAATGGAAATCTGGTATGGAATCTTGCAGTTTCTAATATCATTAAAGACATAAAGCATTCTCCAAGTTTTCCTCTTCCCGTCAACCTCGTGTATCTCATTCCCTTGTTCGTTATAGAATTTCCTGTATCCGTTCTTAGGAAATGTCGGCGCGAGGTAAATTCACTTGCCTTTTCTGCGAAATAAGCAAACGTTAAATCTCGTTGCATGTGTAGCGCAAAGATCAAGATAGGAAGCGAAAGACTCTAGAGTTAGGTGTCAGCTTTAACTCCATGATGAGATCTTACGCACGCAGAAGAGCTAGCAGGGGCAATCACCGTACGATGTGGCGTGAAAGAGATGATTTGAAAGAACCAAGTGGCTCGAACGAACAAAAGGCAAATGATACGCGATCAGGACCATTTCCTTTGCAAATGCAGGAAGATCTTTCTCAACAGATGAGAAGAGCTGGCGCAAGCCTTGATACCAAAGATAAGAACAGAAGACCCCGATGCAGCAGAACGAGCTTTAATGCGGATGAATCAACCATTTCAAAAATTGGTTGTAATGATGATATTGGAGGTTGTCAGTTTCTTAACAAACCGATGTCAAAAGAATTTAGTTATTTTGAGGTAACCATTGTCGATTATGGTCGAATAGGTTGGATCGGTGTGGGACTTGCTCATAAGACTTATCCTCTGAATAGAATGCCTGGTTGGTATAAGAATTCTGTAGCATATCATTGTGATGATGGCAAGTTGTTTCATGAAAATAAAAATGGAACAAAAATGGCTTGTCCAGCTCAAGAAGGAGATGTAATAGGATGTGGCACTAGATTAAACTCTACAACTCAAGAGATTGACTCGAAGCCCATTGTCTTCTTTACCCGCAACGGAGAAGAAATAGGAAGTAAAGAGATTGAAAGCGTTCCCAGAGGTGGTTTCTTTCCTACGATAGGACTACGGAGCGAAGGAGAGAAGGTGGAAGTGAACTTAGATGTCGAATGGAAACCAAGCAGTAACATTGTTGTCAGAGGCCTCAATAACACGGTACTAACACAAATAGATCGTGTGAAAAATCCACGATGGAAACGCGATTGTATTGACTACAATGAGCACAACAGAGTAGTATCGTACATATGTGGTCATCATGAGTCCATAGATCAGGTTGGGCTCTTTCAAGATCTAAGTCGTCCGATGAGTGCAGAATCTAATTACTTCGAAGTGAAATTGCTTTGCATGGGACGCAAAAGCGCCATAGCAATTGGCATTGCAAACGCCACCTATCCATTGAATACAATGCCTGGACTCAAAAATGGATCAGCCGCATTTCATTGCGATAATGGAAAAGTATTTAAAGGTGTCCTAAAAAGACCGTCTTCGTTGTCAAAATTGCTCCCGGCCTCTCGTTATGATGTCATTGGATGTGGAATAGAATATACAGCTGGCCACAGCGGAAGAGTGAAAGTCTTCTTTACGCGTAATCACGACTTCCTGATCGACAAATTTGAATTGGACATTCCGTCTGGAGGCTTTTACCCAACAATTGGTATGATGAGTTATGGAGAAGAAGTAAAACTCAACTATGACACGACACCGCCACCTCAAACGTTAAACGTGAAAGGTTGTGCGGTAAAATACCGTTCAGCACGCGTTGACGTCACCGAAGACATAGTTAAGTTTACAGGTCGCCCGGGCAGTGTGGGTGTGTACCAAGACGTCAGTCGTCCGATGAGTCGAAAATTTCCCCGCTTTGAAGTGACAATAAAAGACTTCGGTCTGGAAGGAGCTATCACAATCGGATTAGCAACTAAAGAGCACAGCTTAAATTCTACGCCGGGTGGTACTGACTCTGTAGCATTGCGTTGTGACGATGGTCATCTGTACAAAGAAAATCAACATTCTATAGACTGCATACAGCCTTTACAGGTAAATGAGCAAGATGTGATTGGCTGCGGAATCGACTTTACAGACACCCAAAAAGAATACGTACCAAGTGATGACAGCACTGCCAAGAGCTCAAACTATTCAAAGTTCGTTGTGTTTTTTACTTACAACGGAAACTCTCTACCTAACACGGTCGACATACAAATTCCGTCAGGAGATCTGTTCCCAACAGTGAGCATGCAGTCACCAGGAGAAGTGGTGCAAATCAATACTTTACCAGAGTCAAGCGTATACGATGTTGCAGCAATTAGAAGCATAGTACACGAAGTAGACAAGTATGAAAGAGTCGGAATCACTAGTGATCGGATTTACTACGTCGAAAACACGAGGGGCGATGTGGGAGGTCTACAGCTCATTTCAACAGCTAAGCAAGTAACAGGCAATACAGAATCAAACAGTCTGTTCTCACGATCAGAAAGAATCGAGATTTTGCCAGTTGGCATCAACATAAACCAGGTTTGCTACCAAGCTGGCGACAGTCGCCCAGGTGTCATCCAAATGAAAAACAAGATTACTTATTCTACTAACTATTTTTCAGTAGTCATTGACAATCAAGGCGATGAAGGAGCCATAGGGATAGGCTTAGCACCGAAAGACTATCGTCTTGATTGCATGCCCGGATGGCTTTCCGGCTCTGTTGGATATTACAGCAAAGACGGATGCTTGTTGGAAGGTACAGCATTGGGCCGACCAGTGTATGAAAAATGTTGTACAAAGGCGGTCATTGGTTGCGGTGTAGACTATCGCCGAAGCAAAGGAAACAAATTGCTGATATATTTTACTTATAACGGAACACGCCAAAAATCCGAATCGACACTAACGTGTCCAAGAGAGGGATTGTTCCCAACCATTGGACTTCTTGGCGTAGGAGACCAATGCACAGTCTTCGAGTGTGATAGATCACCTAGGGAAATGAAATATCACGAAGGTGATGGTCAAGATGGTCAAGAGTATCAAGATAGTTACAATAATGTGGGCCAAGACGACATAATTCAGTTGTTTGAGATAACAGTTTAATAACTAATCCATGTAACTGTTGCTACTGATTTTTGTTTGCCAATAAATGTAGTATTTTTGTTTGCCAATGACTGTAGTAGTTTTGTTTGCTCATGAATGTAATATTCTTGTTTGCCAATGAATGTAGTATTTTTGTTTGCCAATGAATGTAATATTTTTGTTAGCATGATTAGCTTACGGTATATATGACCACTACAGCACTACCAAATGGTTGACATAGTTGCGTAGCTGCAATATTAACATTTATAATAATAATTTCATATTTCTCACATCATTTTACATGACGCAGTTTCCACTATAGGGGCAACACAAACACGTACACAGTACATACACACACTCACAGTCACAACTACATAACTCTAACAGTGCTACTTAATCATGTCTAAACCTAAAGTCTTCTCTGCTAGCAGGATAAACAACCCTCTAACAAGTCTATTTGCCAAGCAAAATGTTTTTCTAAACCGTTGAGTTTCAATTTTCTAACCATCTCCTCAGCCTCCTAAAACCTGCCTTTCAACCGATCTTTTAACTGAGTCATACTTCTTCATTCCAAGGCCCTTCCTGATGCATCTTCTCAGGCCTCTATCGAAAGTGTTCCTCACTTCATTTTAGTTCAAGTCCCTTAACTTAATTAATCAAGACTAGGGCATTTTTGCGATAAATATACGTATAGTTGCATGAAACAAATAATATAGGAAATTTGTAAATGAGGCATGCATTCAACACACACGGATTAATCAATCACATGTAGTAATCATATATAGTCTTGGTCAAATTTTTAATTGAGCTAGAAAAGATTCAACAAGTACAGTTTTGAATTGAGTTAGATGCGTAGATGTATACACCATATGTAGCGGCGAGAGCAACTTCTGTTCGAATAGTAGCCAGATCGCATATGCATGGGTCTGGTATAGTGTAGCTATAGCCTAGTACTCGAGTTATCACTCTGTGTCGTGTTTGGTTAAAGTGTAATAGAACATTCCGTCCCCCATCCAAAGTGTCCTCCGGACCAAATTGGCCGGCCTATCCTGTCTGAGCGGACAGAATATTCCAAGCCCATTTTGTCCCCTCTTGGCCCATTTGGTCCGACTTGAAGGTTCTCAACTAGACAAACACCTTACCACCAAACTGATTTCTACGTTTAATACAGGTCGTTGTGGAGCCAAATGTAGCGTGAAATTTCGTCAATCACTCACGTACTAGTGAAATAGACAAATCTGTAGCTGCTTGCAAAACATCATGATCTCCAGACTCAGACAGACGGAACCAGTAGTGTCTAGTCTACGGCTTCACTTCGTTCTGTGGCTAATAGCTCGCTGTACAATCTCCCAGCCAGATTCCGTGTAAAGCAGTAGCGCACGCTATACAATTTGGCGGGTAGTTTATTTCCGCGTTTCATCTACATGTCTGGCAACGCCTCCAATGACTTTTCTTTCAACTGCGACGACACTCTCAGCCAGCTTGATGAGTCAGACCTAAACACTCCAGCCTTTACGTCTACTTCCAGCTATGCAGATGTCGACGAGTATCTGAAAACTGGTCAGTACATTTCTGCCCACACCTCTGACAAAAACAGCAAAAGGTCAATTCGTAGAAAGGCAGCTAGCTTCAACCTCCGATATGGTACGTTTTACTATCATGGCGGAAACCAGTGAACATGAGACGTGTCATAGAGCAAAAGACCGAGCAGAATCGTTTGCTGAGAGCCTTTCATGAGGGCTTAGGTGAAACCAAACAAGCTCAAGCCATGGGAGGACATTTTGGGAGAACCAAAACTCTCAGTAAGCTGACGTCTCACTACTACTGGAGAGGGATGAAAACAGACGTAGAGAGCTTGGTAAACATCAATAAGAGTTTGTTAGTTAATTAATTAAGTGTCACTTACCCAGAGATATTTACTAGATTTAGTGCTGTGACACATGTCAACGTGTGGACAAAAAATTGGAAAAAAACTGCAACAAGTCTTCATCTAATTGCAGTACGACCCAAGGTCTGATATCAAGTTGGAGTAGACCTTGTTGGACCCTTACCAACATCTCGCAGTGGCAATAAATACATTATTACATTAAATGACTACTTCAGCAAATGACCAGAAGCAGAAGAGACACCAAACAAGACTGGACAGACAGTGGCTCTGTTTCTGTACAAAGTACGTACTAAATACACTAATAACACAACAAACAGCACTACAACAAAAACAACAGTAACAGTAACGACACTAACAAACAACATATACAATACATAAACATATTTAAGGAATACACGAAAACATATAAACCATATGTATTTCAACCAGAAATGACAAGACAACCATATACACCCACACCCACAGATACATGCTATGCTGTCTTTTCCAGTAAACTGCACATGATATTAACAAATAATAAAACAACTTCCTAGGAGAAATGCATGTGTCTTGACTCAGATGATTTGTCGACATGGTTGTATGGAAATACAGATTACAGATCAAGGAAGAGAATATGATAATTCTATCAGTGAACACCTGCACAGTCTAACTGGTGTCAAACACCGCATATCTAAAGCATATCATCCTCAGACAAATGGATTAACAGAAAGATTCAATAGGACCCTCCAGGAGGCAGTAGTCAAGCAAGTTGTCACTGACCAGAAAGATTGGGATGAGCTTCTTGATGGGATTCTGTTTGCGTATCGAACAAATGTCCACGAGTCAACAAATTGTACTCCCTTCTCAATCATGTATGGAATAGAGGCTCGCCTCCCAGTAGAAATGGAGCAAACTGTACATACCGACACCGAGGCAGATAACCACATGAATCTAGAAGACAAAATAGCAAAAATGCAAGAAGTGCGAAAATCTATTCACCAGAAAGCCTCAAACAACATTAAGACATCTCAAGCACGGCAGAAGAAGTACTTTGATTTCAGGCACAATCCAGAAGTGTGCTATTACTTGCATTAATTTCTACTCATGAATTATAAATTTATGATTACCCTTGCATTCTTTTGCAGACATACAAAGTCAAAGACCTAGTCCTTGTCAAAAATTTAACACAACAGGGCCGTAAAGGTGGAAAGTTGGAAGCAAGATGGGAAGGTTCTTTCTCCATTTTTGGGGTTGTGACCAATGGTGTGTACAGATTGGCAAAGGACGGAGTCTGCCTGAGGAAGGCAGTCAAAAGCACACTACTGAAACTCTACCATTGCTCTCAAGGGTGGGTCTAAGAAGAGAAAACACAATTTGCTAGATGACAGTAGCCCACGCAAAAAACCAAAAAATGGTACGTGCACCTAACAATTACTTCAATCCCAATAATTGTCAAACTCAACATATAGATAATTGTTTCCAGAAAGAGACATCTGGAAATGAGACAGAAAAGGACAGACGAAATAAGGTATGAATAAACTGAAGCAGTAGTGATGCTGTTTTAATTAAACACAGTATTTAATCACCTAGAGAAAGCAACATCAGACACCTTCGGAAAGTGTCAGGACAGAAGGAAGCAATCGCTGAATTCCACAGCTAGGATTGACACAGAAAGAAAGAGCTGCTATTATTGAGGGTCGAGAACTGACAGACAATCACATCAATGCTGCACAGAGAATAATTAAAAAGCAGTTTCCCTTGTTAAAAGGCTTTCAGGATACCCTTCTTTCCCAAACAATCAATGGCTTTCAGCAACTCACAGAGACTGTTGACTCCGTCCAGATTCACCATGTCCCTGGCCATTGGCTAATGACTTATTCAGCAAGAGGGAAAGTAAACGTTTGTGACTCCAAGATCACTGGCAGAGTTACTCCAGAACTGAAACATCAGATAGCCAGAATATGTGGCCCAGATGGTAGTAACGTATTGGATGGATACAACCTTGAGACGACTATCTTACCCGTGCAGCAGCAGTATGGGAGTAGTGACTGTGGCATATTTTCCATTGCCTTTGCTTATCATGCAGCAAGAGGAGACAATCTATGCCAGATGAAATTCAATCAACAGAGAATGCGATTGCATCTTGTTTCCTGCCTAGAGAATGACGAATTTACACCATTTCCACAATCACCGAATAGGACCATCAGGCCAGCTACATACCTGAACAGTTTCAGGCTCTAATCTGATTGCCATATGCCAGAGTCATTTGGCAACATGATAGAATGCGATCTCTGTTCCAGCTATCATCACATGCGATGTGTTGGCTTGACAGAAAATTTTGGAGCGCCAGATGAGTGGCTATGTTTCATGTGTCGACCGCCACAGCAATCCCACTAGCACAGTACATCTAAGCATTTGACAGACGTAATTATAAGTCTTCTCACTTCACGTAGAATGGTTGTACACGTAATATGGTAACGAAAGTTGATCCCGGATTACTAATAAATACCGGTACATGTTGTCTGACCTACACTGACGAAGCAGAAACTTCTAGAACATAAATCGTAATTAATTAGTACATCTAGGTTGACAAAATAGCATGGGGACACTTTGGGCCAATCAACCAGACTTGCCTTTTCGCTCTCTGCTGGTTTGTACCAAACTACATGTATATTTCTAATGTTTTTGTATCTTGCCTATAGAAGATATAGATATGAAGCAGCGCGTCTTTGCACGCGTGTACATTCTAATTAGTGCTTAATAAACCAGTAAATGAAGCAGTGTTCTACTCGCTTCAGAGCTACCAGTTTGTGTGTGTGTGTGTGTGTGTGTGTGTGTGTGTGTGTGTGCATGTGTGTATGTGTGTGTTTGTTTGTTTGTTTGTTTGTGTGTGTATGTGTGTGTATGTGTGTGTTTGTGTGTGTGAGACTGTGTGTGTGAGTAAATTGACGGTTTAATAATTATTATTTATGATTTATTGATCTTGCAACAAATACAAAATATATTAAAATATTTATTATCAATACTAATGTACATTTTATTAATTTTTGTCCACATATTTTGTCATTATCAGTAATAAATCATATTGTCATGAATTAATCATTAGCTTATTGCCAGAACGTATAATTCTTTGAAAACACAGGAGTGCCTGGATGCGGTTAAAGATAACTAACTAAATATCATCAATGTCCCAACACTACTTCGAATTCAGCATGCACATTCGTGACAGCCGCGTAACTCTTGTACGAAGCGAGCTTGCTAACCGTGTTATTATTTCTCGATTATGCATGTATGTTGCACTCTTGCATCGCTTGAAGTTAACTATTGAGGTGGACGCATGCAATTATCATTCGTTCGTTGAGCTGTTGCTATCATCTTTCTTAACGTTAATTCGTCGTATACGTAGATATCGATGTCGTACGTCTACTATATAACTAGCAGCCGGATTCAGAAGAAAGCAGCGTAAGACGTTTTCTACAAATATTTCTTGCAAGACGTCGATCATTCATTATCAGTCCTACTAACTTACATCTATAAAACATATTGATCCGTTGAAGATCGCGAATGGTGCATGTTGTTTGTGGAAACGCAACGGTGCAGGCATGATCCCATGGGACCTTTGCTTGGCTTTTTGAAGAACGATGAATTTGTTCGTTTTGCAATATTTCTGTAAGACGTATACGTACAACGTTGCTTCACTCTGCGCTTCTCAGTTTTGACCTAATAACTTTGTTGCTAGGGATATGACATCACGGCTTTTCTGTCATACTACTGCGCGGGATTGTTACGTCACCATTTTTCACGTCCCAAAACGACTGCTTATTGACTCAGCAACCTCCCAGAGTTATTCACGCTGACAAACTAGTGTATTTTCGGATCCCAAAATGATGGCTAATTGGCTCAACAAACTGCTACAGTTATTCGCTGACAAGCCAAAGTAGGTCACCTGTTTTCGCGTCTAGAAAGGACTGCTGATTCGCTCAACGGACTCCCCAAGCGTGACACACGATTACAACATAGAAACATAGCAACACACCGACAGACAGACCGAAAGTCAATTCAGCCCGTTTAGAGTGAGCTTTTCGCGAAGCAGTTCATCACATAATGTGGTGTCCTTCTTTACTCTCGTAGCTTAATTAAGTGTCTTAAAAAATTGCTCTTGCGTTAATTTGACTGCTTATTCTTACTATAGCAAAGATTTTTTAAATTTTCAACTCTTTTAGTTACTATTTCCTATAAAGAATTTGCTTGCACTTAGCCATGCGTTCGGTACGTCGTCACGTGCACACTATTCAAACATGTCGCGTGGTCTTGAGCAAAAGTTTGCATACATAGACCCAAAACTTCCGTACGCAAGATGTGTTGCAGGAAAACATTGTATACTATTTTTGCTGCTTCAAGAAAGTCAACAGCGAGTTTGTTGTGCAAACTAGCTAGAGCAATCAATCCTCATTTACTGTATCATTGCTAACGCAAGTCTAGTTGTGTCTATCCAGTCTAGTTGATGCAATGCATACAAGAGGATTGATATTGTTAATTACGAAGTGCATGTTTTTAGTGCAAAGACAGTGCTCCTATTTCGAGCTTCGGCAACTTGAACCACATGAATCGTCCAGATGATCCTCTTCCGCCAGGTGCGACATTAAGTGAATCTGATTTTGATTGTTTTCCTCCGATTCCGCCTCTCACGTCTATACTTACAGATCCATCAGTAGGTACACCAAAAGAATGGGTAGCTAACAGAATTGATCCACCAGCGCCTCCGCCCAGCGGCGTAACCAGCCTTGTAAGACTGGGGGGGCACTCGAGCGCGGGCATTTGCACTGTAGACGGCGAGTAGTATTTCGTAGAGTTGATATTGTACTTCCTGAAGAGCTCTCACACTGTGCGGTTTTTACACTATAGACAGCAATCTACTTTAGTAACTTAATTCTCCTGTTCTTGTCTATTCTAGCAAATAACTCAATTGCTTCGTCAATGTCTATTTTTCCAGAGAGGTCTCTCTCTATTGCAAGCAAAGCCATACTGTTTAACCGATCTTGACCCATACCGGCCCGAAGATAGCTTTTTAGCCTCTTCAGACACGAAAACGAGCGTTCGCAAGATGCTGTTGACACACCCATAGTCAACACTATGGTCAGAAGTTTATACAACTCTACAAACGCCTCTTTGACTGGCAAGAGATGGTGTAAGACGTCAGATAAAGAGTTTACATCCTTCTTCCTTGCAAGAAACCGTTTGCATTCTTCGGCTTGCACAGAAATGTCCTCAAAATTTAGCTTGTAGTGGACAATCAATGGCTGCATAGTAGTTGCATTGAGAAAAGATGATCCAGGCATGCAAGCGCTACAAGCCCTTATCAGTGGACGAGTCTCATGGGAAAATCGGCGCTTCATTTCTCCTATGATTGAGTCAAGCACTTCGTAGTAGACGGAAACTCTAACATAGGTTTCGACGTCCTCTGAAATAACTGGTTGCCTGCCGGTCGTTTCCATTATTACGTACTCATCTAGACGTGTTGGCTGATGGCTGACTCGATTGCGGCGCCTCGACTGGGAAAGATCACCAAGGTCCACTTCGTTGTTTCTGGCCAGTTCTTCGATATCATTCCATAGATTCTTCCACAATGATGAATCAAATGACGCCTCTCTCCATTCAAGCAAAGTGTCTATTGCCGTTTCTACCAAATCTACGGCTGCAGCTAGATCAAGTTGCTTACTCTGCAGTACATCTGAAACCCCTTTTGTCAGTAGGAGAGCTTTCTTAAATATGACGGTACAAGCAATGAACTGTAGAGACTGAATCTGACTTAGTAATCCTTTGGACTGCACCGCACGATCCTTGTTGTTCCCCTCAGAAACTCGACGAAGAGTCTCTATGATTGCTTTGTACCCGTCGTGTACAGCTCTTACACTGTCTACCCTACATGTCCACCTTGTGTCTGATAACCGTTTAAGATGAACCGGTTTATACGAGGAATTGATTTCCTTCATATTCTCCTGAACACATTCAAGTACGCAGTGAACGGCCGACGAAGATACGAAAACGTAAAGGGAATTCAGAAGTGAAAAATATTCGTAAGCGACTGGGATAGTTTTGCAGCAGTCTACGAGAGCCAGATTCAGACGGTGTGCATAACAGTGACAGTAAGTAGCCTGAGGACACATAGTCTTGATTTTCGCCTGGACGCCTCCATGCTCGCCGCTCATTACATTCGCTCCATCATAACTCTGAGAAACACACATTGACAAATCAATGCTACTCTCACCCAGTGATTTCGTAATAGAGTGGGCGATTCCCGCTGCAGAAAGATCGGTTAAAGCAACGAATCCTAGGAACCGTTCACACACATTGCCTTCAAAAACATATCTCACAACCAAGGACAGCTGTTCGCTTTTGCTGACATCACGTGTTTCGTCTGCCATGAGCGTGAAAGCTCCACTTGCCTTTAACTCGGAGCAAATCTTGTCCTTCACCATCTTTCCAAGTATATCCAGTATGGTATTTTGGACATTAGGTGATAGGTATCTGGCATTTCTAGGAAGGCTATTCTTCTTCTGCTGCAAGCGAGCGTCTTGATTGACTAGGAGGTCTAAAATAGCTCTAAAATTTCCTGGGTTCTCCGACGTCTCTGATTCGTGGTGTCCTCGCAGTGGTATATTTTGTCGCGCAAGGGTGAGAATCACTGTCATAACTGACTTCAGGTAGTGCCGATTAAGCATAATCTCCTCTTTTTCCACATCCCGTAGTTGGTAGTCCACACCGAATTGAACCTTTTCTCTTTCTGCAACAAGACGTTGTTGCCATACTTGCATGTTCGCTCGGTGGTTCGCGGATTCCGCGTGCTGTTTCAGGGCTCCACTTTTACCCTTAGCCTTCTTCCATCCCCGAAAACCAATTGTAGTGAATGCTGGATCAACTCGACTAACTGCTCCTACCTTGAGGTGACGGCAGGGGTAGCAGTATATTGCATCTTTCGCTATGGAATATTCTACCCACGTGAATGCCTTGTACCATTCAGGAGAGAAGGAGCGATGTTTCAAGCCGAACTTAGTTGTTGGAAATTTTGACAGGAGGGGCTGCGCAGGCCTATCTCCAATATGGCGTGACAGATCTGTGAGCGGAACATACATGCAATAATTAGTTAGAGTACTCAGGCGCGTACCGTGGCATGGGCTAAATGGGCTATAGCCCCCCCAGTTTTTATGGGCGTTTCCCATTTTGTCAGGTGAAAACTAGCGTTACGTAGCTTTTTGTAAACGTGCGCGTCTGTTTACAGTCTGGATGTTCGAGGCCGAGCATGCGTGTCTCACACTAGGCTGCAGACATCGGTTTCCGTTTTTTTGTCAAAGGGGCGTGTCAGTGTTCGGGTATTTCAGCCCCCCCAATTCCAATGGCCACGGTACGCCCCTGGAGTACTGTACCGACGAAATTGTGTTACAAGATAATAGATATTTCGTGTACCTGCAGGTGATTGTAAACCTTTCATGGCGCCTGGTGCATCCTCGGCACAGTCCGTCTCGGGATTTGTCGGTGATCCACAATCTAGATCTACTTCCAGCTCAGAATCTGCATATATGAGTGCAGGTGCTACAGCAGTTTTCGGTGACACAGGCCCGCTGCTGGCCATGGAAAGATCTACAGTTGCTACGGAACTACTGAAACTGCTCTCGTAACTGCTCTCGGCAAGGACATGTGCCGAAGGAGATAGACATAGTGACTCCGAGGCAGAAGCAAACTCAGACTCAGCATTCTCGCTAATGCCTACCGTAGACGCCGATTCGGAATCCGTAATCACATGCCCTTCTGTACCAACTGAAATGGGAGAATCTGCCCTCGACCTGGTGACATCCTACAGTTACTAGCTAGCTAGTACAGACAGCAAGAGCACACCAGTCACAATTTCACAAACCTCTTGGGCTAAAAGAAAGTCAGAATTGTTTCATTTCTGCTGTTTCCTGACCGTTTCCGGGAAGCCTTCTTCGTATGTGCTTCAGTCATTATAAGCCACGTGTTCGTACATAACGTGCGCTAATTCCACTGACCGGGTGTAAGCATAAAGCGCGCTAATTCTTTTCTAGGTCAGTAGCTCATTTAGCATCTGATTCTGAACATTGGACAATAGGGTTACAAATCAAAGAAAGCTAAAAGTCAAATATTTGGGGGGGGCACGTGCCCCCCCAGGCCACCCCGTAGATACGCCAGTGCTCCGCCCCCACCACCTTGTTGTCCACCTTCCGCTCCAATGTTGTGACCTGCATCTTGCCCTTTACCTCCACACGAACTAATCCTTCCTCCTGATCCGGTGATTACAGGAGTGAATATCATTACAATACCGCCACCGTTTCCTCCTGCTCCGGGTAAAGCGCAACATAGTTGATCTCTAGCTCCGTCTCCACCGCCACTTCCCATAAAAATTTTTTCTGTTAATAAAGACGAGCCATACGCTTCTCCTCCGTGAGCAGCTATTACTCCGTAGCTATAGCTTTCACTGCTTGAATCCTCACCTATACACGTAAGTGTGCATGTACATCATATATATATATATATATATATATATATATATATATATATATATATACGTAATATATACGTATTGCAGAAAACACTTGAACTAAATGTTTACCATCGGAAGAGTGTGCTGCGCCTCCGCCGCTTCCCGCGATACAGCAACGATGGCTACGTGCACTGACCATTCCACCACCGCCACCGCCGAAGTTAGATTGAACAGATCTGTTTGCTAATCCTGCGTAGCTTTCTCCTTTAGACAAAGTACGACATATCAACAGTTTACTATCTCTGCATCTCTAGATATAAGGGAGAGCTGTGTGTGTGTGTGTGTGTGTGTGTGTGTGTGTGTGTGTGTGTGTGTGTGTGTGTATCTGTGTGTAAATCAGGATAACAAGAAGGGCGAATCCGATCTCCACCGAATTTGGCTCGCGCACGCCGAATTCCTAGAGGTCGAAAAAGTAAAGCTGTCGTCGTCTTCCGTACTTCTCTCGCGACGACGAGAGTTTCTCCCGACAGAACCTTCCTCGAACCCGTCTTTGTTCGCGCGCGGTTATCTTGGTAACGACCAATCGGATCTGCACCGAATTTAAACTGCACGTTCCCGACGCGCATATCCGGGTCTTGAAGAACGCCCAAAGTCGTTGGCCCGTTTACGCCCGTCGAAGAGCTGCCACGTTCGATACACCTGTTCCTCGCAACGCCATGCAGCAACGTCTTTGAATTGACGACATCAAACGGAACTGTCGAAATGGCGAACGTAGGACGCTTCACTTGGTACATTTATGGGGAACAGATTATCAGGGTGAGTATGTAACTGAACGTGACTAACAAGTCCGTGCTGCTCTGACGTAGTGACGCTTTCCGGTACAACTTGATTAGTGTTAATTTTAATAAGTATAAAAATAATTTAAAAATCGGCCAAGTTGAGCAAACTGCTTTAACCGGTGGTTTCAAATAAATGGCTGCAAATGCTCTATGGAGTGCTAGCTGTTTATCTGTAACCCCTAGACGAAGTCAGCCATGAATGCCAAGTGTATAGGACCTTCACGCCAGACCTGCAGGTTGCTACAATTTTGAATCCTTGTGCCACAATTGGCACCATCACCGTGGCAACATCATCCCTAGATGTAGAGCTGTAACTGCTAAAGTGCTGGTCTGGGACCGCGTTCCAGCTAGATCGATGTAAGCAGATTTAGACTACAAAACTCTTTGGCATGCAATGTGCAGTGTTTAGTATTACATTTAAACTATGCATATTGACCAATGTCTTTTCATAGACCTGTAATAATTATTAATAAATAGAATGTCTAGAATAGAGGGTTTTTAGACTGGGAGGTCCACTATAGCACTGAAAGAACTGACCCACTAAATGGGCCAGGTACGTTCCGGAGCTTGCTATGTTATATTCATTTGGTAGTTTTACTGTACCTTGAAAGCCATTTTGTATTAGGTCCTCTCCGTATCTTCCTCCACGAAATCCAATTCTGTTTGCAGAGATTTGACTCGACCTTGGTCCCACATGTACCTACAGACAATTGTGTGTCGCATTGCAATTCTGATAAACGACACACAGAAAGAGTCTAAATTACATACTATTTGTTTGCTTCTGAAGACTATAATTCCACCTGTTTCTCCATTCCAAGGAGCGCCAGAAATGGTTGCTCGAGCTTTCAGTGTGACATTTTCAAAGTGTGGTACAGTCACTACTTGACAGCGATTACTTCCTGTTGAGTTGCAATGAAAGGTTAATCCTGCGTTGATGATTATAGTAGAGTTTTTGGAGTCAACAGTTACTACTCTTGCAAACATTGATTGGCTATCATTAGATCCTTTCATCTGAATAATGTAGACTTCCTTGCCAGCAGTGAATATGTCGGTAGAGCTGACCGTAATTTGTTTGCTGCCTTTAATGGAAATCTTGTAAACTCGAGCAAACTTATTCACTTTTATATTCTCGAGTTCATTTACAACGAGGGTTCTGTCTATGCCGGTGCCAAAGTGGTGAAGTGGATTGCTCTCATCGGGAGCATGCGCTGAAGTTTCACTTTTTGGCTACAAATACAAGAATGGTATGTGCTTATTCTAGCTCACGCTAGACATTTTAAACTATATTGAAAGGTATAGTAGTATTACATAGTTGGTGTGAGTGTTTGTGTGCATGCGTGAGTTTGTGTGTGCGTGTGTATGCATGTGTGTGTGCGTGCGTGCGTGTGTGTGTGTGTGTGTGTGCGTGTGTGTGTGTGTGTGTGTGTGTGTGTGTGTGTGTGTGTGTGTGTGCGCGCGCGCGGCTGATTTGTATATATATATACATTTACTTGCAAAAGCTTGCAAGTAAAGTCTGTTGTGTGTACATTTAGCATATTTAGTACAAGCACATATACGATAAGTACATAAGTACAAGCAGGCCTATATGCTCGAGTATTGATCATGTCAAATGCAGCGACTGTCTACGTGTACAATTTTGTACTTGGTAACATTGGCAAATCAAAACCGAAAAAAACGATCTCAAGAAGCCTGTAGACTTTCATTCACCATCTAAGACACCTAGATTTTATTATATGATAAACAAATGATTTGCCGTTAGTTTACCCTTGTACTTGTTGGCAGCTTCTTTGGAGCTGCCAAAAGAGTTGCCAGACATTATTAATTAACTAATTAATTAATTTTTGTTAACTCTAGTGCGCATGCGCTAGAGTTACAGTAATGCCTTTGTAGACTGTTTGAACCACAGACGGATGTGATGTCATCATATCGCTCATTGGCCTGATGGTGATTGGGTAACTCCAGCCAGCGCACTGTAGTCTGTTAATGCGTCTAACATGATAGAAAGAGAATAATTAATTCTTTTAGAATGTTAGCTTGTTCTTTCGTAGCACTAAGCGTACTCTTCTGTGTTTTCGTCGTGTTTGACGCATGCGACGGACGGACGCGCATGCGCTCATTGTTATCGCTGGTATTTAATTAGCTTGCCAGATGTCGGCTAACGTCGGTTCTAATTTGGCGTTGCTCTAGCCTCTGTACTTGTAAATATTGCAATTCTCTGCCGCTGTCGAGCAAAGGTAAGAGATTGCAGCGACATTAACCTAGCTACGGAGCTTAGCGGTGAAATGGCACCTGCACTCCTTCATACGCCTTTGAACGCGTACGCAGGTTCCCAGTTGAAGTTGTAATGCGTCAATATTCCTCTACTTTCGGCTGCTGCTTATGTACTGCACGCTAATTAGCTCAGATCCCAGCCTACAAGTCGTTTCTTGTAATCGACTACGCCGACAAAGGACTCCTGTAACGGACACTAATCTTGTCTCTAGATATCTAGGAACATGATTAACGCTGAGGAAAAGGGGCGGTACCGAACCAGACACAGTGGTGATGGCATTGCATCCGGGGCTGCAATCCACACTGCGAGGCTAGCGATAGCTAGCGTTACGGTAATACCGCTGTGACCGGCTCGACGACTCGACTACTCCGCAGGAACTGCCGACACCTGCACATAAGCTCACTAATTACGGCCATAGAGGATGATGACCTGGTGGGCTAATTCTTGTTACTGACGTCCGATTTCAAGGTTATTCGGTAGTTATCATCAAAGAGGACGTTCTAATTACATATTGAAGGAATGCCTCTCACAATAAATTAGAGAATTGTGCATTGGAGGGATGCATCTCACACTAGCACGCGCAGTACGTATGTTGTCGTGTTGCTACAGAAAGAATCAAGCTAAATTTACCATTTTATTGCTATATATAATGCTATTGATACCTCCTTTGCCTCAGACTATCCGGGAAATTTTAACGGTCTTCGATTTTGTAACGCGCATGCCCGAAGTACGCCATGCCACGTGACCATAATAACTTTAGGAAATTAATTATTAGCAACGTTATAGGGTGTCAATATGACGAAATATACTAATGACGTTGTTTCGAATTCCTCAGGACGTCATCTTGAGGCGTAGTTGGCCACATTCCAACCCCGTATCGAGGTAACGCCTTCTTCAAACGTCTAGGCGTGTGGAGTCGTTGTTGTTGCGTTGAGAGAACACAAAGTCAGAAAACAAAGTACATCGATGCGTCCAATTGTGTTTTTGAAGTGATAGTCAACTTTCTCTTCGTTTTAGTGCCACTTTACGCACCAACGGAAGTGCGTCTGCAGGCGTTGCCCCAGACCGGATACATGAACAACGCACTAATGAGAGCGGCTCAAATGCGCTTGAACGGCTTCGGACCAAAGCCAAACTCAGCGAAACCATTGTTCAGGTACATGAAGACACGTTCGCTGTTTCGAAAATCGTGTAGGTGTTGCAATGCGTGCCGTAATGCTGCGCATGTCTGCCTAGCGACCACCCCGTCAGTGCGTCATGGAAGATGACCACCGTCTGTTTATCGAAATTGTGTACCATTGCTAGATGACTAACTAAAGGTGTGGCAATAGATTTTGTAATTGTTCTTGGCTTTGGAAGGTTGCAGTGTTTTTCCCTAGTTGCCTCGTCACGGCTATTGATATCTATATACAGTCCGGATATATCGCGAAATAAAGGGCTAGACTATTGTATTGAAGGGATGCATCTCGCAGTACAGTAGACTATTGTCTTGGAAGGATGCTTATCGCAATAGCTAGACTATTGTATTGAAGGGATGCATCTTACAATACTACAATACAATGTAGCTGAGGCGTTACTTGTGGCCATAAACGTAATAGACAATAGCCCTAGACACACAATAGAGATGGACCATCTTGTTAATTGAATGCCAGATTACATGGGTGTGTCGTGTAGTGGCAAGGAACGTGCTATTTCGCGTCATAGCTACATGCCCCAAAGAGTTTGCGAAGCTTCGAGAGAAGACGTTAGCGCACCTAGGAAACACCCGTTTATGACGCTACGTCAGTTGAATAACAAACAAAAGGTTCTAATTAGTTTATGTCACCAAGAGCATTCATGATCGAATGGTGACCTGCAATCCTCATACATTCAGTGCATGCTCCAAGCTACAAAATCGCCAAAGACTAACTTCATAGAAGTACACTGCAAGTCTGGCTAGTGTAATTACGTATACACCTATTGTACCTCTGGATCTGTAGTCAGAGATTGACAAAGCTGTTGTAGTACGGTCTCACTGTCACCAGAAAGAGATCTACCGAAAACAATGATTACACTATTTACGAAAGTTTAGTCTTGGCACGCACGACTTCCTACACAACGGTAATTACAATGAATCTACTGGAATGACTTGCCCAACTTCCAGCAGAATCGCGATCAGTGCAAGCAACAGCAGATTGGTCATTCTCTAGAGACGCTCTCAACAAAACGGTAGACCTTCACTGTTTGTTTGGTAAATGACTGTTGAGTGTGGATGTGACAAAATCACATGAGCATGCTCTTACCAGCTCCGGCAAATTAACAGTCAATGGGGCGGAGCCAGACACAGAGTTGATTCCTACCTACATCAGATGATTTTCTAAGAAATTGTAAAACCAGGTTTTTCGGTTTTGGACAAGACACACTGAATGCGGACACTGAGAGTGAAATTGTCCAACAGACTGTCGTTGAAAGAGGAGGCAGATTTTAACATTGTTAGAATAAACCTAAAAGAGATATCTAGCACCATTTATTAATAAATAACCTTTATAATTTTTAGTTAGTTTTTAGACGCAAAATGTTGCAAACTTTTTACTATTTACTACGAACGCGATAAGCGAGACTTTCCAAGAGGTCCGTTCTGCTTCTTCTAGCAGCTAAGGCAAACCTATTCAAGATGCTTCGAATGTGGTTGACATCTCAATCGATTTTTGGCATGCACGACTGCCAAACACACATGAGTATGGCCTCTAGGACTTGCCACGTCGCACAGTCACACGTATGCTCTAAATTTAGACGCTACAAGCTTTACCAAACTTGCAATCGGAGTGAGCAACTGCAGAATAGATATTATCACCGCTTTTGCAATAGAACGATAGCACTTGCGTTATTTTCTATAGCAAAGTAATCTGTGATTGTGCGCATGCGCGACAAAATCATGGGGTAAGGACGGGCTGGCCTTACCAGTACGTTTATTAGGAGAAGAGAGACCAAAGGCATCAAATGTTTGAGTGAAAAAGCAGCGTTCTTTCAAATTTGGAAACGAAGAATTGATTGTAGACACCGTTAGCGGGTCGGTAAGGGTATAGACGCGTATCTGAAAGCCACGGGTCCTAGGAACGGGACTTGGAAGAAGTTGGAAGATAGATAGATAGATAGATAGATATAGATAAAGCTCAAATTGTCTGCATGTGTGTGTGTGTGTGTGTGTGTGTGTGTGTGTGTGTGTGTGTGTGTGTGTGTGTGTGTGTGTGTGTGTGTATGTGTGTGTGTGTGTGTGTGTGTGTGTGTGTGTGTGTGTGTGTGTGTGTGTTCGCGATGCGCGGCCACGTCTTTTGTCTGTTTGCAACCGAAATCGGCACGCACACTCAAGACGCGAAGACAAAAGTTTTGCGTATAAAAATTTAAAAAATTGCAAAGGGCCCCCTCTCGAGGGGTCGGTCCCTGCGTAAAATTTCTCGATGACGCAAACGCCACACATGGCAGTTTATTTAAACACAAGCTCACACCATTCCTGTGCAGACTGCAAGTGTCGTCGTCCTTGGCAAAGCTTCAATCAAATATTTCTTGCCGACGGAACTTACTCTTCTAGCGCTTTCGTTTCTTTCCAAACCCTGCACGAAATCCAACCTACACTTTTCTGTAGCAAGTGCTACGCGGGGAGTATGTCGATTTCTATCGCAACAAGTGCGAAGAGCAAGATTCGAATTGAGACAGGACATCCGGGACCTCCCAACAAAGATTGCACGTGGCTTGTCCACATACTGCATGCGTCTTTCTTCCGTCAGAACGCTACAGTATCTTGCCCGTACGAAGAACGGGGAATGGATATAGTAAGTACTATATATAATGGCCTTCTATTTGCACTAGACCTCTGTAGGCAAAACGATCATATCTGGCTGTGACGCTTTAGGTATGTAAGCGATTAACCAATCACGACGCATTATTTTTCGTGCGTTGCTATCGCCAACGAAAGACAATGGCCCGGCAGCTAAGAGCTGCATGTTTGGCATGAGACAACATTTGGTCAAAAAGACGTCAATTTTGGTCAACACCAACGTTGTCTTATAACAGAAACGTTGTATTTCAGGGAACGTACTACCTGAAAATCTCTAGGCATGAGCATCCATTGATCCAATCGTGCTTGGGTATACAGTGCGCACCAACGTAATGCTCGTATTACGCACGGGACCTCGTCGTTAAGTGCTGATTAGCAGTTGGTAAACACTTTTGCGGTATTTGTAAAGTCGATAGAAACTTATTAGACAAATTAACGTTCTTACAAGATGTTATATGTTTATAATTCAGAGTTTTCGACATCGATCTCAAGGTGTTTGCAAATTGTAAATGAAGCTCTAAGTGGAAACGTGGGCGTGGGCGCTACGCTTTTAGCATAAAACCCAAACACGAAACGTTATACTGAATACTTCTGCTAAGGTCACGACTTTTATTTTTAGACTGGCTGTATAGCCCGTTCTCCGC
This sequence comes from Corticium candelabrum, assembly GCF_963422355.1. Classification (NCBI taxonomy): domain Eukaryota; kingdom Metazoa; phylum Porifera; class Homoscleromorpha; order Homosclerophorida; family Plakinidae; genus Corticium; species Corticium candelabrum. Next base: position 4,230,365 of record NC_085092.1, on the reverse strand, counting down.
ACGAGCAGATTAGATATACTTGTTAGTAGTTAATGTTGTCTGCAAATTAGTTTATGTTGTTGTACGAGTGTTCCGTTCTGAGAATCAATCTGTCATGAAGTACTTGCATTTTTACTCCGTTCTGAAGAGGTAACAGCCGGATAATTCTCATGATCTCGTTTAATGATATCATGTTCTAAGAAATCGACACGAATTTCCCGCGTATACACTCTGTTTGTTAAGCAAACTCCCGGATAATCGCTTCCTGTAGAATAGATGACATCTTGTTCTTCTTTCAGCTGATTGGATTATTGATTGTTAGTAAATATCACGTTGAAGACAAATGAAAATGTAACCAAGTGTACCGTTCCGACAAATTAGCACCCGTTCAAATTATATATCCACACTTGGAAGTCACATACAGTTACGTGCTAGGTCTCGGATGTCCTGAATAAATTGTTTAGTTAAAGGAACACATTACCGATTGACACACTCGCAGTAGACGTTAACGTACGTTCAGACCTTGGGCTGCGGACGGAACGCTTGCTGTGTTGTGCGGCTCGTTGTTTTAGTTTTGCTTTCCGAGGCCAGCTACTAGAGCACACAAGAGACAGGTGTAGACGCTTCAGGTGACTCTGACAAGTTACAGTTACTAAACGACTTCGTCGTTCGTACGTTGTAGACTCCACATGATCGTCTTGAACGACTTGCAATCGATCGGTCTTTCGCACTTTCCTCCTTGTTTCTTTCTACGAATGGAAGCAATGCTAAAGTAGAAAAGGGCTTGCGTGATGCGAAAAATACACGGAAATGTGCGTCACCGCACATAATCACGTGACACAACGTCCCTTCATTCTACAGCCGAACCATCTCCGTATGTGTGCTTTTCGCCGTCGATTTAAGGTGAGTGAGTGATGCGAAGGCACATTTTACTTTCGCCTAGCTAGGCAAATATCAAAGTCTGGGAAAACGAAATCTAGACCTAGAGCTAGTGGACGTTATGTGGAAAACCGCCTGGGACGTTTTTGTTTTCTAGCCTTAGCATAATGCTCCGCTATCAAGTTTGCTCTCGGATAGCGCTAGTCTCTTGCACAGCCCCTCTTAACGCGCGCGCGAGGAGCGGAGAGGGGGCGGTACCCGCATGCGAAAAAGGGTCTGTTCAAATCCGGCAGATAATTGGGAACGGAAAAGGAGTGAATAAAGCCGGACGTCGTCTCTTTAGCACGCGTAGCACGCGCCTGCCTCGGGTGATCGCTAGCTATTATGTCACTCGACATGCTGTGAACGTCATACGTTTGCATGCGCATTGTTTCATATGGCGGTAGTAGTTCACTAGAAGGGCACAGAGACTGAGGAGATCGAAAAGTAACAGTCATTCCCTCATACACGGGTAAGACCCTGATATTCAGATGGCAAGCTAGCGCGGAATCCGTCAACTAGTCAAGGTGACGTACGTTGTAAATTTTGGTGCAGGGATTCCTAGTGCATCATGTAAGTTTCACCTTGTGATTCATAAACTGCTGGGTCTGGTTATTCTGGTCATTTAGTCTAGAGGGTCATGATCACCTCATCGCCATCACGTAATCACATAACTTTTAGCCTGTGAATCTGAATCTCAGGCTCTTACCGTTGTATGAGGGAATGATTGCTACTTTTCAATCTTCTCAGTCTCTGTCCCCTTCTAATGAACTACATGATCTGCTAGGTATACACTCTACGGAACAATGCGCATGCAAACGTATGACGTCTCAGCTTCACAGCATGTCGAGTGACATAATAGCTAGTGATCACCCGAGGAAGGCGCGTGCTACGCGCGCCAGAGAGACGACGTCAGGCGTTAGTCACTCCTTTTCCGTTTCCAAATATCTGCCGGATTAGAACAGACCCTCCTTCGCGTGCATGTACCGCCCCCTCTTCGCTCCTCGCGCGAGCGTTAAGAGGGGCTGTGCAAGAGACTAAGACAGCGTCAGATTTTTCAACTTGATGTGTGACCAGAAACGTTTAGCGCCGAGAGCGGAGTCATAGATGCGCGGACCGGTGAAATGCTTCAATCCTGCTCTTCTCGCTTTACTTTGTAGAAATCAACACACTCCCTGTGTAGCGCTTGGTGTAGGAAACGAGTAAGTTAGATTCGGTGCAAATGCAATAAGAGTTTCAGGGGTGGAAAAGGGACAACTTTGCCAGGAGCAGCCTGCTAGTTATTTATCGTTCCCGGATGATCCTTCGCAGCCCAGACCATATCATGTGGTGGCTGTGCTCATCTGTCACCTCTCTCTCGCCGAGTCAGCTCTCCTGGTTTGTATAGAACATGATATTTAGTACATATGGCTAAGGTCCTTCTACCACTGAAGTAGAACAATTGCATTCACGTATGCAAAGAGTCAAATTGCAGTCTTTTAACTCAAGTCTAGTATTGCACTGCCGGAGGGGACACGTGCCCCAGGTGCCCCATTTTGTATCCGCCCCTAAATTTGGAGAGAAATGCAAGCGCTATAGACAAACGACTTCAATTCGCAAGAAATCGTTGATTGGTGGAAGCGTTACGAAGGACGACGACGCGTATAAAGTCGACACGGAGCTGTAGCGGACGTGCGTTCAAATGACCTGGAAGGTGTTTCGTTCGCGTCGTCGATAAATTTTACGTTGAGGCCGACCCCTCGAGAAGGGACCCCTTGTAGCCAGGAGAAATTTGGCCACGTCATTGTCGGGTAGAACAGGTTCGGCATTTGCAAGCCAAGTTGGGCGGAGATTGCAATTTGGGCGGTGGAGATACGCCTGGCCAAGGATACAAAGACAGACGTACGGCTCGCCTCTGTAGAAAGATCATAGTTTAGCGTAGCCAAGCCAGACCCTTTGCAAGATCTAATGAACTTCCATTAGAGCCCCTGTACGCTGTGTTGCTATTTTACAGTTAGTAGCAAACTAAATTCCGGATTTGGTTTCATAAATGCCTCAGTAAAGACCAGATCGGTATTCATGCTCGCCGTGCATACCCCTTTACTTAGCTTCTCTTGTTTCGTAGTACGTAGTCGTTCGTCGTCGATAAAGAGACCTACTCAAAAACTATAGATTCTTTGCTGTAGTCGATTTGATTTCATTAATTAAATAATTTGCGTGTGTAGCTAGCCATGCATTCGTTACATGATCATGGGCTTGCGCATTCTCAAAAAGGTTGCCTGGTTTTTCGTAAAAATCTGCATACACATAGACTCAACACCTCCGTACGCTAAATGTGCTGCAGGAAACATTGCACTAATTGTGCTGCTTCAAGAAATTTAACGAGTTTTTTTGTGCAAACTAGCTGGAGCAATCAATCTTCATTGTGTATCATTACCAACGCAAGTCTATAGTTGTGTCTTAGTCTGTGTGTCCAGTCTTTTGATGGAATGCTATACAAGAGGACTGATGTTGTTACTTTGAAGTGTTTTTAGTGCAATGACAGTGGTTCTGTTTCGAGTCTCGGCAACTTGTACCACATAAATCGCCCAGGGGATCCTTTTCTGCCATGTGCTCTACAATCTGAATCTGATTCTTTTTTTCCGATTTCGCCTCCCACGTCTAGACTTACAGATCCATCAACAGGTACACCAAAAGAATGAGTGGCTAATAGAATTGTTTCACCAGCGCCTCCTCCCCCACCACCTTGTTGTTCACATGCTGCTTCAAGGTTGTAACCCGCATCTGGACCTCTAGCATCACGTGAACTAATCCTTCTTCCTGATCCGCTCACCATAGTGACCCGCCAGTTTGGGCCTCCTGACAAATTCCCGTTTGTAACTTGCTTCTGGATAGGAAGTTGTCTGTCTTTGTTTTGCGTTATGATTTGAGTTTGTTGCAGGTCTTGTATAAAGGGGCTATCACTCTGTGCTCTCTACTCATTGTAGTAACGACAATGATTAACAGTATGCCATTTCCGTGAGACACCAACAAATAGATTTGTCATGTCTCCATTATATATGTGTGTGTGTGTGTGTGTGTGTGTGTGTGTGTGTGTGTGTGTGTGTGTGTGTGTGTGTGTGTGTGTGCGCGCGCGCGCGCGTGTGTGTACACACACACACACACACACACACACACACACATATATATATATATGATGGCATGTCCACTGATAACAGTGATGACTCTCTTTAGTGTCCTCTGTGTCTCTGGTGGGATTTATCACCTGCTTTTGAACGGCATTCCTTGCCACAAGATTGGCAAACAAATGACTTGTTGGTAGGAACAATTTGTTCTTTCCGTTTCTGACGTTGAGCTTGAAGATGTCCAATACGATTTTCTTCAAACTGTTGGAGTGATAAATGGCAGAGAGATCTCCAGTTTGTTCTATCACTGGATAGTTTTTCAAAATGCAGAAAGTCAATCCTACAAGATTTCATGTTAGCCTTGATAGAATCTTTATAACGTAATTTAGGACCACCTTGATGACGATGGCCCTGTTCCAGTTGACCAAAAAGGAGTTGTTTGGGAATTCTATCATTAGGCATTCGAGACATGTGACCAGCCCAACGAAATTGGCATTTCATAACAAAAGATTCAATGCCACTGATGTTACAACGAGATAACACTTCTGTGTTGGGTATATAGTCAGTCCACTGGATTCCACATATGCGGTGAAGACATCGCAGATGAAAACTCTCCAAACTTTTGAGGTTACGACGAAGAAGGGTCCATGACTCGCATCCGTACAATAGAACTGATAAGACTACTGCTTTGTAAACTGCGACCTTCGTGGTCAGTTTGATTTCATGCCTTTGCCAGAGTCTGTTGTACAATTTACCAAAAGCAGCACTGGCCTTTGATATCCTATGAGAGACATCTGCATCAACAGTTGCATTATTTGAAAGGAAACTACCCAAATACTTGAAATTGCTGACATAAGACAATGGGTGATCACCAATCATAACTGGAGAAGGGTTATAGTTTGAGCCTGGACGTGGTTGAAAAAGCACTTCTGTCTTTTTCAAGCTGATACTCAAGCCAAAACGTTTAGTTGATCTGTCTAAACAGTTGACAATGTGTTGAATGTCTTCATACGTTGGTCACACACACACACACACACACACACACACACACACACACACACACACACACACACACACACACACACACACACACACACACATATATATATATATATATATATATATATATGTAAACACACACACACTCACACACACACACACACACACACACATACATTTTTTATTGGATATTCTTATTGCAGATAACAACTACCCGTCCCCTGCCAAAGTTGGCAAATCCCAAAAGTCAAACTCAGTGTCAAATCGCAAACTAGTGCAAATCATGCGTGCGTTAAACCGAAAGAAGCGAACTGAAAGCTGTTGCAGTAAGTTACTGACTGCCCTACTGAAACTTATTCTGCTCTTTGCTGTGGTCTTGGACGCGATAACCTTCAAAGTGGCAAGACTGGAAGACGTCCACAAACCAAAAGACTCCACTATTATTGGGTAGAAGTAACCTCCTGCCGCATTGACTTCGCTGTCGTGTCGATGGTTTTTCTCTTCTTCACCAGCCATTGCAGCGGCTCCAGCAGAAATGGCGGATTTAGCGACGTACGCCGGCTGCATGGTGTTTCTCATCGAAACGTCGAAATAACCTGGTCGTCCATCAGCGGAATCTGGATGAAAGATATCTCCAGGGCGGCTATTGCTGTTAGGACCACAACGTTGCTCGAGCTGAGCGTCTTCGTTATCCACCAGTAATGCGTGATATATGATGTCCCTCAGTGCATCGTGGCGTTTAGAACGTAAAGAACCGTGACCACATCCAAGAAGATGGTCGCCAAAGCAATCAATTACATGCCCACAGGAACAACGTATTGATTGTGAAGGAGAAATAATCGGAATTTCAAGCCATAGCTTCAGAGCAACTGTAAATTCATGCGGAGCCATGGATAGGCCTAACTTAACGTTTGGAATGGCCCGTAACCATGCTGCAGCATGAACTGACGACTCTGTGTTGAGACGTGCCTTGTCTCGAAGACTGCTTGTGTCTTTAAGGGTGGAGAGCAGTGCGTAATCCAGCTGCCTCTGTAATACACGTTGAGACTCACCAGACGAGTTATTAGGATGACCGTCCGCGCCTTAACTAGCCAGAACTTGTCTATAGCGGACAAGGGCGTTTTCTTCACCTGGGATGGATATCAGCGTACAAGGTGATTCGACAAGCATGGCTGACGTTGGAGCTAACACGTGTGTAGACAACTTCTTGTTTTGGACTAGAAGGTGTGTTAAAAGCTCCCGAGAAGCTTGACAGCTACCAAGAAAAGCGGCAGCCGAAGTTGTAGCTGCCTGTCTCAACCCCAGGCCTCCCATGCGCATTGGTAGAGTAGCTTGCTGCCAAGAAGCATCAGGCAGAGAAGTCTTAGGTATAAGTTCTAGAGAACGTCGTGTCCCGGTGTCAAAGCGTGTCCAATGGTGAACAGTTGTGCCCGGAGAAACTGTTCTGAGAAGATTGTTGATCTTGCAGAGGCTGAGGCAACTGCGAAGTAGATGAAGCTCGACTTGGGGGTTGCTCAATTCTGGCAGAAAGCTTTGATTTTCAAGCACACTGTCAACCCTTTTGCCTACAATGGCACTGTAAAAATCATCCGTTCCACAGACGGGTGACTCAAGCAGCTCAACCCCGGTATCTTCAATGCAGCTGCTGCGGATTTGTGATGGAAACTTGGGAAATGATTGATCACCTGACGGCCAACAGACTTCGCACTTCTTCAGGTTGAGTTTTAAGCCAAAAGACGGTCCATTGTTAATCAATGAATTCAAGAACGAAGAAACAGCGTCTCTGGTCCCAACAAAGGTACCGTCATCAAGATACCAAACGTGAAAAAAAAGTCCATCGATTGGACCAATGGTATCCAACAATTGAAGGACTACAAGCGAGAAAAGCAGAGGACCCAGAGGGTCACCTTGCTGCACCCCAGTTGTTGACAAAATACGATGTTGACCAAATCTTAATTCTCCTGTAGTTGTGTAACACCACTGCACATAGGGAAATAAATCAGGCAAGTCTTCCTTGACACGCTCCAAAAACGATGAACGGTCACATTCATTAAATGCATTTTGCATGTCTAGTTTGAAACAGCATAGATCATCTTTGTGACCTTCCTCCTTGAAGACAGTACGCAATGTATGAATTGTAGCTTCCAATCCTCCCTTGGTTCCAACACCCACTTTACCATATGATAGCAATAAATCTGGAAGACGAGATTTTGCAGCCGCACAACAAAGCCTGCTAGCTAAACGACGGATAACTTGCCCCACTGCTATTGGCCGGTAACATCCCGTTTTCTGGCGGAGTGCGGTCAGGGGAGCTCCTACCAGCAACGGAGATATGCTAGCATTCAACTTTCCAGAAACAATAAATGACATTAATCTAGTGAGCTGATCCAAACAAGTCTGCGTAACTGGAACAACAGAACCTGCAACTGCCTCAAGTAAATGCTGAGCTCGAAGATGGGATCCTCCTGGACTTGTGCCTCTGGGAAACGCCCTGAGGGCAGTAAGAACAGCAATGGAATCAATTGACAGAGGAGCTGGTAAATCTTCAGAAAAAGCTGGTAGATCATGCTGCGGATGACGTTGAAGAAGGTCTTGAAGAGCATCATGATCAGAGTGAGGTGCACAACCTTGAGAACCCAAACAACGCATGCCATCTCTATATCGACCTTCTTCTGCAAGCTTGATAGCTCTTCGCATATTGTTTCTTCTTATGGAGTCGCCATCAAAAGTAGTCTCACGAGGCATTGCATCGTTTCTAGCTTTCTCCCACAATTTGACCAGATGCCCCTCCCGCCACCGGTGCAGGCGACTGAACAACAACGACTTGACAGCATGTCTCTTCTTCCTCCCCCTACGTGAAGGAGCTCTGAGGACACTTTTTGCAAACACAAACAGTCTCACAAAACCCCAAAGACCATCCGCATAAGCATGACGTAATTCCACACTCAATACTTCAGAGAGAAGTGGTCGCACAGACCTGGGAATGTGAGAAACAGTATACACTGGCACGGTTGAAATTTCGTTGATGACAGCATCGAAAAAATCAAGATATTTTCCATCCGGTGAGGAAAGCAAAGCTGCTGCCTTGATACCAGTCATAACAATATCATTAGTTTCAGTAGCAGAAAAGAAACCATCGTCACACCTTTGATCAAGTTGTTCTGCTATAGGAATAATAGAAGAGGTAGGAAAATCACTCTCACCAATGCACTCAAGACTCTGGCCAGTAGCAGAACGAGATAACGGAACATAAGGCTGAGTCCTGCCATAATTTCCACTAGCGTCACACAGCCATGGAGAGATACCGGGATCATCCATTCTTCCACAACAACGAGAATGACTGCCACCCAACGACCTACGACAACTACTCCATCGACGTGCGTAGATAAACCCATAAGCCGAGCAAACACGACGATCATGATCTTCCAGAAAACTTACGCTTGGATAAGAACGACGACAGACATGTTCCGAGTTGATATGCTGAAAAAACGATGTCTCATCTCGATGAAGGGATTGTCACAGCGGACAACAGGTACGAACTGAAGTATCAGATGAATTACCGGCCACAGCTGACATTTTCTATGACGTCACAATCGGATGATGGCACCTCAGTCAAACAATGGAGACTGAAGATAAACAAAAGAAACGGCAGATCGCGGAACGTACTTAGTACTTGATGACAATGATTTAAAGCTGTAAAGTTGACGTCAGGGACAGTGAAGATGGAATGGAATAGAGATAAAATATGGTCAAACGTCCAGGTAGAATTCAAACTTGAATACATACATACATACATACATACATACATACATACATACATACATACATACACACACACGCACACACACACACACATACATATATATATATATATATATATATATATATATATATATATATATATATATATATATATATACATATACACACACGCGCGCGCGCGCACACACACACACACACACACACACACACACACACACACACACACACACACACACACACACACACACACACACACAGTCAGCGCAGATTGATGGATAGCTGGCGTTTAGCATCGTTCTCTTTCCTTTGGTACTATTCCTCATCTGTGGAGTGTACAAGGTATCAGAGACACGTTTTACAAGTGTTGATATTTATTTCTTCTATTGCATTTTTTTGTCTTGTGGACCGTTCTTCCTCTTCTCATCTATATTGCCCTCGATTTGATAGCACACATGAGACTCTTCATAAATCTCCTTATGCTTTTCCTGCACGCCTCTGTGGTTAGTCCAGAATTTTCTCTAATTTAATTTTATAACTGACAACCAAGACTCTTTGAACAGACAATACTTGATAAGATTAGGACTGCTGCAGTTGTGGCAACGATGATGATTGTTCCATTGACTTATAGTTAGCACACGTCTGGATATCTTTACATATTATATATAATGCTGGTGACTGTAAATTCCAGATCTATTTATCTACATTCTCCAGGCATCTTACAAACGAAGAGGCGCAAGATGATGACAGTTTGTGCACAAGCAACTAAGCAATTTAGTAGATCGGCCTAGTATAGTTAACCTAAGCGCCCGTTAGTGCTCTTTAAATTAAATATTTTGCACAGCGGAGAAAGTTGCTACTTTTTGCCGAGCTGCCAGCAGCAAACAATGCGTAAAGAATTTGTATGTATATATAGCGTTTGTACACACTGATATGATAGACTGCATGTTATCTAAGAGTAGGTGACGAGTGCATGTACAGAGAGTTGTCGTCGTTCGTTGCTGTACGGCGTACGTACTGGCTAAAGCGTCGATCAGTTATTCGGATATGCTCAGCACTATTCTAAAGTTTTTCTATCTTGTCACGTGCATGATATATCGTAAACTGTTAGAACACGATCGACGACAGTGTCCACTGCCTCTCACAAACGCCAATTCTATCGAATGTTGTCGGACGGAATTAAATCGCACGAAAAGGTCAGTCAGTACACAGTCTGAAAGTAGCGCGACGGTTTCCACCGTTCTTAGAGCGACGGAAGCAAATGAGAGAGACCATTTCAACGTGATTACGTCAGTAAGCTCACGTGATCTGATGGCGCGAAAAACGCTTCACTTGGCGGACGAAATTCTTGAAACAACCCCGTCAGTATTTAAGTTATTAACCGTTCATAACGTACATCTGTCGGGTTTGCTCTGGGATAGCGCCCAGATACCCAACTTGGTTAGTAGGGATTGATCATTAGCGAGCGAAGGCGGAGCCAGCAGCTAGCACATACCTCCGGAGTGCTCCTTTGAAGAGAGGCGCCATTGCTTCATTTTGGACTAGTACTTTCTTCACTTACCACACAATTTCCGTCCGTCACGATAGTTTCTACTTGAAATCGTTGTCAACATTGCCGTCTGATCCAAAGCTGCATGATGTTATCCAAAGAATGTGATGGGAAAGAATGTGCTCGCGACGATGGCGCAGCGTATGTTTGATGAAGCTGAGATTGCAGGAAGAAAGATCAATCATAGTCCTAACACGACTGTTTGAGAAAGGCGTCCCAGAAAGAATAGTTTAGCAACGTACAGGGCACAGATCGCTGGAGGCACTCCACTGCTACAAACGACCTTCTTTGGAGCAGCTAAAGGCCGTGTCATCAGTCATCAGTTCTTTAAAAGAATGTTCATTTCAAGCCGAAGTCAAGGAATCAGTGAATCAGGGGAGGCATTATGTTATTGCAATAGTTGTAAATATCTACCAAAATGGAAGAAAATCTTTTACTGACCTGAAACTTGGTCTGTAGTTTAGTCAGTCGATCAATGCCATAATAAATGGTCAAACCATATTTTTGTCCAACTGCCACGTCTCCTTGTCAACGAAAACGAAGAAATTGAACATAAAAACGACCATTCTGTGTTGACAATCAGAATTTGGGAAATTTGTACAAACGCAAAAGACAGATAAATAGTCAGCCGGGTATCTTTCCAGAGTACACACCAATGCTAGAAATGCAATATAACTGGCAAAAACTCCCCAAATCGTAGAAAAGGGGTCCTTTCTGACTTCTGCTTTGATAGTTGAATTCAACTACCGGAAATGAGCGCAAATCCGATTTTCTTGCTTATGCGGCGTTTCATCGTCACGAATTTGAGTTTAGAAGAAGCGATGTTGACGACAACGGCCATATTGAGAACAAGGGAAGTGAAAGTATTCCTACGGGGCAGAGTTCTCTCGTTGCTGAGAGGAAATCGTAATTTTTTCGTACATGGAAACCATCAGAGAAACGTGCAAGAACGTCTCCCACGGTTGACAGCAACTGTTATAATACATATTGATAACTTGACGACGATAGTGAAGGTCAGCAATCAGCAAGTTGGTTCTCATACACAGTCGTTCTGAGTGTTTTACTTGTTGTAATGTAGCTGACTGTTGAAGATAACATCTGAACTCACGCCGAAGACAATAATATAAACGATAAATCTGGGCTTAGAAAGGAAGGGCCCCATCACAGGGACCGACCTTGCCGTGAACCTTCATTAGCGTTAGAATCGTGAGAGATTATGTGTAACTACTGTTGCGTGCAAAAACAAATTATGTGTACAAGTTATGTGTACAATACAATACTAATGTGCATTCCGTTGGCCGAAATCGTTCAAGAGTATAAATGGCAAACTTTGGATTCCAGATTTGGTGCGCTTTTAACGTTTCAATTTTTAAAGCTTGTCATGCTTCAAGTTCAAAGATCAAACTATTTTTTTAAAGTAAAATTAAGAATTTTAATAAAATTTGACTGTTACAGCCCTATAGAAACGTGCATGTCCCTGACTCATGAAAGCGAAAGAAATCGTCGCCGAGACAAGAAAATATTCTCATACTCAGCTTGGCAAAAGTTCCGGTTCGTCTCACCATCTCGAGCTTGATAGTGAGGAAGAATCTTTGTCTGGCAGTGGAGCTTCTTTTGCGTTTAATTAATTTCTATGTCAAGTGACTATTTAAATAATTATAAGATTCGTTGTCTTGTGTTGAGTCAATGACATACTAGTGGTGATTGCACGCATATATCGCAGTAATGTTGTGTGTGTTGTTGTTGCTGTTGTTGCACACGTATTGTAGACTTCAGAGTTGCCAACCAGGAATACTGAAAATGCGTGAGATCTCAGATTTTCATCAGTACTTTATATCTACATATAGGCGTGGCCACAAAACTAATACATAAATATCTAAAAAACAACACATAGTGTGTCAATACGCATTAGACAATAATTATCTAGCAAGTACTCGCAGAATTAGAATTTCTGCTAGTAACGCTAAACCAATATAGTTTAGGCATGCAGTAAATCAGTCTCGCGTAATCAGCCCCTCCCTCTTTCGGACTTCCTGACGACGTCCGAAAGTTGAAAAGGAGGTGGGAAATTATGGATGCGCGGACTAGTACATGTACTAGAATTGGCTGAATATGTTTGATAGCTTCAGAACTAGACTTGCCTGGAGTTGGTTATTCGTAATGATCAATGACTTTACGGCAGTCTCGTTAGATTTAAGATTTCTATCAGACACTACAGATTTTTACGTGAATCTACGGTGTACCTACAGTTTCACTGTACACGTGTGTCTAGATCTTCCAGCAATCTAAAAGTTGCGTGAGATCTGGGTTCCTTGCGTGTGAGCGTGTGACCTGAAGGAACTTGCGTGAGACTCACACAAGTTGCGTGTGAGTTGGCAACTCTGTACATTGGTTGGTTAGTACTATTGCACTAAATCATCTAGTAGAACTAGCGGTGGCGTCCAAAAGACGGCCTGATGTCGCTGCTAGGGCTGCTAGCCTCTGTCAGCCGTCTTCTGTGACACCGGGATGATATGGAATTATCAGCCTAGCGGCTCTATTGAACTTCCTGAGCAACGGGATAAACTACAGTCAGGTGCAGTCTACCAAACAATCGGGGAAATTAAGTTCGCGATATGTCCCGGATAATCTGACCGTCTGTAGGGCGTATCGCTAGCTTGTATGACGACATCAAATCATCGGCTCACAGTCTAGTAAGTCTTAGAGCTCAGCACATCTTACAACGCATCGTTGACAACTGATCTATTCTCTGTTTTTTTTGCGTGCCTTCCAATCTTAGAGAGATCTAGATACGCCTGCAAGAAGACGAGCAAACGGCCAATTATGACGTTCGTCGGCCGGTAGCTTCGACTATTTGTATTTCGCCCAATCTAGAGAGCGGAGCGAATCCAACCTACTTGGTTCTTAGATGTGCCTGCACTATTGCTTTCTTCATAACTTCTTGTCAAGGTGGAATTTTCTCTTGTTTGGATGTGCAAGACCAGGTCAAAGTGACGATGATTATGGCGGTTTCCGGTCGTTTTGACTCGGTGTGTAATCGTACAAGGTGAGTGTTATTGGCATTTGTTGTGAAGCATGTGGAAGACTGTCGTTAGCACGTGCACTTCGACGAGGAATCGGTTGCGTTGGAGCTTGCTGGGTAAGAGTTTTCTTGGGCTAATGTTACGTACTTTGTTGTGAGCGGTCAAAGTAAGCGACATTCTTTTGTTCTCTACATTTTGCCCAACTGATTTTCCTCCCTTTATCTGCATGAACGCAGAGTAGAAGAGTTGCTTCATTCGCGCATGTGCTTTCCTAAGCCGTCAGGTCTCGCTGGCACCATGCAAACTACTGCCGTATCAGTGGAACTCATGACAGATGGCACTCAGATTTGGGCGTGACTTGTTGTGTCGGGGCGGTGCTACTTCGCGTCATTTAGATATCTGCAGTTGCTTTCACAAATTAGCGAGCAATCGTTCCCTCAAGCCAGCGAGTATCCCACGGCAGCTGTTCAGTGTTGTTGCATCAAGAATCAGACTGGGTCCGGGTTTTGACATTGGTAAGCTTTAGGTCCTTCTACGTGTAGTTTACTGGTAACATTTGCTGGCTTCACAGTGTCTCTGCATTCTGGCAGTCCTTTGTAGGCAGTGAGGTAGAACGCCTAGTATCTATTCGTGGTTCTCGAGCCCTCCTCTTTAATTTGTATTCTCCTTAGTTAATTAACCGCGTACATACAGCCATTGACCTTGAGTGTGCGGTTGATGTTCCATCATGAGTGGGCAAAGTGGGAGCGGATTTACGCCTCCTGCAAAAAAAAGGTAGAAAGTCAGCCGTAGGAGACACGCACGTATGCGGTTCATGCGAGGTGTGGGTGCAGCTAGGTAGTTCTGCTACGTACAGAGAACGTCACGGAGGGACTGAAATGCGACACCCTGGCAATGAGCATCCTCTTTTTCTTTCTACTTGTCTCGTGGAAGCAGTAGAGCATTCGATTTGCGACCAGACAGTTGCCTCTGTAAAGACTGCTTTGCTGATTGTTTAAGAAAACATCCTAAAGAAATCCCTAGATGGCAGAAACAATGTGAGTTTCATTGTGCTGTGTGTCACCAACAGAGTAGTGAAACTTGTACTTGTGGAGAAGTGAAGAATTGGTCTGGCGTCTCAGATGTTCCACAGTGCCCTCAACTGGTTTGGAAGAGGTTTTTTGGCTTAGAGCAGGACATGCACTTAGACAGTCCCATTTGTGAAGAACACTTCCAAATTATGAAAACTTATCTAGGATGTCAGCAGTGCAAAATATATGATCGAGGTGATTGGGATAAAAATTGGGAGATGTTGGGAGAACGAGCAGAAGTAGTGTCACTTCTTTTTACTCAGTTTGAAGGATTTCCAAAGCTATCTAGCAGAGACTGTGTATGTGGAAACTGTGCTGCCCTATGCCTGTCTGATCGTCAAATAGATATTGCCGGGGACCTTCTTTCAAATTTTGATAATAGCAAAACTATGGCCAAAGTCACCTTGTAAGCTCTCCATACCCTTGAAATTGATGGTTATTTAATGTACAAAGATATCATATCCTCCTTTGAAGATGCCATGAGAGAGGCCAATACCTGCTTAGATAGTCACTCTTTGAAAAAGAAAGTCTTGTGCTTTTGAAGATACTTTGAAAAACACGTGGACAGCATAGATAAGTATCGAATTTATGTTGGTCCTAGAAAACATGGCTACATGGTATATGACGAAACATTTTTTCATCCAAAGGGTGCTGCAGCTATGTACAGAAACATCATTGAGACTAGGTCAACGTCATTTACAGCCCAGAACTTTCGTAATTTGATTAAGGAACAGTGCAGCATGCTACCTGTTTCAGGAAGGTTCGATTATCGCTCGTTGTTTCCAGATGAAGGCAAATCTCTTTGTCATTCTTTAAACCAGTTTATTCATCCTGAGTTAAAACGATTTTTAGAAAGTTGTGCCAGAATTTTAAACACCACTGAGGTTAAAAAGCAATTGAAGTTGCATATGGTCATTGCATTACTTTGCAACTTGCTAGATAGAAGGTCTTGTTTACTTCAAACTCTGCTAGGAATGTTTGCATTTGCTAATGGCCTTAGAGACAGAGGTTTTCAGATTTTGGGTATGTTTGGGATTCTGCCATCCATCCAGCACATCAGAAATCATGGCAAACATTGGGCTGTTGAACGAAAGTTGATTAATGAGTTAGATGTGATGCAGTTTTGGAGAGTGACTGTTGACAACTTGGAATTCAAGATGGCTTTTGCAAAGAAGATTTTTAGTGGTGGATACCAAAAGCGAATGCTGCATCTCCTGACAGGCCAAGTTTCACATCATTCCCCACCTGCAGAACCCTGTCCAACTGCTTGCCCATTAGCTAGCTGTGAGGTATCTCGACTGCCTGAAAGCTTGCAAGAATTAGATTTCTTAGACTTGACCATGTCTGAACGAGCACATTATTGTAAGTTTGCATCAACCGTGCTTTCTGTCATTGGTTCCGCAGATCGTTTGTTTTGCAAACCATCAGAGTACTCCCAGTCACTTCTCCAGGTCTTATGGACTAGGTTAGAGTCATTCACACCTGCTGAGTCTGATGTGATCAAATATGCAACAGTTAGAGAGGCATACTCAGGTAGACCAGAAGATGTTAAATCATACCTTATTGAACTGAAGAAAGATCTTTGCATAGGTCAGGAAGGCTTTCCATGTTATGTTGTCGTCGGGGGGAGGGGGGGGGGGACCAGCAGCTCTATGATATCATGAAGAATCTAAAACGTAAAGATCTTGACAATCTTGAATGGCTTTTTCCTGTACCTGGTGATTGGCATTTTATCAAAACGGTGTCAGAAGTTCTGAAAAGTGTGTTATGGGATGGAGGGTTTCACGATATAGCAGCAAATTGTGGCATGAAGAAGGAGGTCTCAAAGTGGAAGGATATACATCGAATTCTCATAGCATTACTAGAAGCCCTAATGAGAGCAATTTTAAAACATTGTCACGATATGGGCCTTTTTGACATTTCTGAAGATCTTCAGGACTGGGGAAAATTTGAGATCTGTGTACAGGAATTGTGCAAAGGGAAAAATGAAGTTAGCCAGTTCTGGTGTAATTTGCTTCACTTCCTAATGGTCTACTTTGCCTGCTATATGGCAATTAGATCAGGGAACTGGGTCCTTCGCAATGCCTGCATAAAACAGTCCTGTGACCTGCTCTTTGCATATGCCCGTGATAAATACGAGGTCTTGGCTGTCCAAACACTCAGTGATGTACTGACATACCCTACTGCCATCATCCAGCAATTCGAGCAAGGACACTGGACAGCGTCAAAATTAGGTGTACCATTTCATAATCAAGCGCTAGATGAACTGCGAGACTGAAATCAATTGTGGCTTAAAGCAAGTTGTGTCTAGACCTTCCCACTTTCAGGTAGTTGAACTTAGCAATTTCTTAGCCTATCTGTGAAATGTGGTGTCTTGTTTTTGCTCTGATGTTGGCAAAACTTGGAAGTCAAAAATAGTGCACGACACTCACTTACCAACTATTGTGACAGATTTGGTTGAAGAATCACTTGATTTGAAATGTCTTGATGCTGTTGAGTTGCATAATGTGTTTGCCCATTGTCCCAATTCACTTGACAAGCCAACTAGGAGTGACCTGCTAGACATAAGAAATGCTGGTAGGAGACGGTTGGTTTCTTATGTAAGGCAATATGCTTTATGTCCTCCTACAGAAGTTCCAGGAAAACGCAGTAAACAAAGACTCCGGACGTTTACCACCCGTACATCGATTTCAAGAGAAAAAGCTAAAGTGCAGAAAGCTACTCGTTTGCTGGAAAATGCATATGCACATGTAATTTGTAGTGGAGTTGCCCTTGCCCAGACCTGTCCATTACCACTCGCAATAGCAACGGGCAAGGGTGAAATTCGCCAACGACCCAAAAGTTCAATCAGACTAGCGTTTGTCAGGGATCCTGTTTTGGCACCAATCTTTGCTACTACATGCTCTTTTTTGACAGCCAATCAAACTGAATTTGACTTTGTTATTGACTTCCTTCAGGTTCTTCATCAGCCCCCTCCATGTCAAGGGGTATCTCTGCTTGAATTTTGTCAATACATGTGGCGTCAAATTGTTGTGAAAATGGGATTTTTGCGAGGGGCTGGTAGGGTTACTAATGTCATCGACAAACCAGAATTTCTGCCTTCCCCTAGACAATTACTTCATTCAGTGAGACAAAAGAAAGTTGGTGTCGAAAGCAAGTCATTTTATCAGTTTCCATCACCGTCTGAGAAAATGCCTCTTGGCAAAGAGTATGCCTGTGCCTTGGCAACACCAGATTTCAAAGCAGGCCTGACAGAGTTTGCTGCTGAGACATTCATGCAGTTAGCTATGGAAGAGCTTCATGTTGGACAGTCTGTTTTGATTGACTCTCCGTCTTTTGAGCAACCATTGTTGCTGTCACCTGTGGGTAGGTGTGAGAAATTACCCAAAAACCAGAAAGGGGAAGGGGATCAAGGTGTATGGTATCACACTTGTAAGAGCCCCTTTTCTGCAGTAATAGTGTTTGCTCATGATACGGACATCTGGATGGGTGGACTGGCATTAGATGAGCTAGGATATTTTTCTGACAGGTTGGTATATGTTGAGCTGAGACCAAATTCAGAATTTGTTACCATAAGTGGAATATCAAGTGTTATGAAATCTCACCCTAATTTGCAAAGTCTGTCACACCCTGCTGCATGTCTTCTCGCGGTGACACTCTCAGTGGTACTGACTATGTCAGCTCATTTATTGGAATGTCACATCATACTGCTGTAAAACGGTTTTTGAACAATATTTCTTTTATTTGTTCTGACCAAGAGTTGGTCCTATTTGAAATGAGGAAAGATGGCTATTTCGAATTCTGTTCCTTGTCGTTGCCTGCGTGTATTAAGTTTATAATGTGTTTATACTATTACAAGCACAAGTCTGTCTTTCCCAGTCAGTCTGCATACAGCTTAGCTCTGGATCTCGAAGATGCTCCTATCCCTCATGAGCTTGCACAAGTTTTGCAGTGGTTAGGATATGTTGTATCAGAGAACATGACCGTATCAACAGTCCGGCAGTGGGTTGATTTATTGAGACGCCTGACATTTCATGATAGTAGTGGAGGTCAGAATCATGAAGCCAATATGATCCCATCCTTGTCTGCATTGCACCAGCATGTACTGCGTGCAGAGTATGCCATCCGGTTGGTATATGAGAGTCGAGAGGAGACCTCATCCTTCCTTTCGTATACTGGCTCTGGCTGGTTGATAGATGAAGATGGCTCTATTTCTGTTTTGTGGGATACCAGGCATGATCAGAGTATTTTAATAAATGTTTCCTACAGATGCACCTGTCAGACAGGTTGCAGTGGCAGCAGAGGAGGATGCAGAAGTTGTTTCCAGCAATGTAGGCCTTGTACCACTAGATGCAGATGCAGAGGCAACTGTAGAAATCCTCACAACAGATATGGCGTGTGCTCTAAATGCAAAGAAACTGTAAGAGAGGATGACTTGCAGTTAGGTTGGTCTGATGTTGCTGTCATTTCATTCGATTCAGTACCCACACCCTCTGATATCGATGCTTGTGCATCACTACCACTTCAGGTTCATGCCCATGCTGATGATACAGATAGCAACAGCTCAGACACTGATTTAGATTTGGAATGGGATGATAGACTGTCAGAAACTGCAGCAAGCCTACATGGGCAAACCCTTCATCTGCCCGAGCATTTTCCCTCCTATGGGGACATGGGCCAGAGTGAACTTCAGGCAGACATTTCTGATGTCAGTGACAATGAAGAGGACTGAGGACTATGAAGGTATTGGTGAAACTGCTTTGCTGTTGTGTGTTATAAATTCTCTGGATAATATGTAATGTACTCGATATACATGGCACTCTGGTTGTTTCAATTATGTATTACCACCCATGTAGTAGTTTACCTTATTGTAAATAACTTTACAAGTCTAATGTGTAGTAAGATGGAAAATATAGTTCAAAACGTCTGAAAAGGTAATTTGGCTCATCCCTATTGGCAGTGTCTTCACATCTCTCTGTGTGTGTCTGTAGGTGAAGTTACACTGGTCAAGAACTGCCTCTTTCTGTTCTCATTAGGTGCTCACTGCTAGCCTAATTGCCAAGTCGACGTCTGTGTCAGACCAATATCTCTATACTCACTTGGCCATCTGCATGCTGTAATTGCAACGGCGTATCGTACTAGTTTGTTGCAATAGCAGTTTGCGTATACTGTATTTGAAATATTCTAGCACAGTAAATGACAGTCTACTATGCCTTACCGTCGACATCCATATTTGTACTGTACATGTGTGATTGGTATCTCTGCAAGCAGTTGGTACGTCGTATTTGCACTTACGCGTTGCGATACATCTGTAACTACGG
The DNA here is from genome assembly GCF_963422355.1 of Corticium candelabrum. Lineage (NCBI taxonomy): Eukaryota > Metazoa > Porifera > Homoscleromorpha > Homosclerophorida > Plakinidae > Corticium > Corticium candelabrum. The sequence goes on along the minus strand of NC_085092.1, from coordinate 4,210,643 downwards.
ACATCTCGCGTATATGTCCCCTTCTTGAGTTTGCAGGGTAGTCACAACCACCGGGGCTCTGGGGCCCATGTGCCGGTCAGATAGTGAGGGCTTCTGTTCGACTGGAGCTACAATGTAGGGCAAAGCTCTGCCGTGATAGGAATACGTGTGCGTGGTTGAATCTCTACCTCGTCTTGTTATCCGGGTCTACTGAATGTGTATACGGGACCTGTTCGAACATAAATTCTATGGTTGACAGGGTGTTGCTGCGCATGCGTTCATCAAGGCTTATCACGTTTCCTCTGGTGTTTGTGTTTAACATTCTTCAAGCGAGATGCAGGTTGTCGTTTCTCCACAGACTCCCACTTGCTGCTTCTGTTTGGATCGTAAGGCTGGATCGATTGGCGTAGGCATTTTCTACTTGGTAAGATGCACGCTAGAGGAAACGTTGCGCTCTACTTCCGGGTGCCGGAAAAGACAAGTAGGCAGCGTGTAGGAAAATAGCTAAGAAACGAACGTGCTTGTCTATTATGCGGTAAGAGCAAACTCTGCTCGCTGCCCTTGTGATCAACAAGAGATGCTACCGCATGGACCATCGATCATGCGCACATTGTCGTCCCACGTTGCAGTGACGTTCATTGAAAAACATCGCGGCATATGAGATTTTCCAAAGCCTTGGCTAGGTTCTAATTCTGTAGCGAAGCTAGATGATCACGCGACGCAGTTGTACTATAAATAGAAGTGGGCGTGCTATTGGTACGTCTGCCATGATAATAATTGCCTAGGAAACACGATCGTACGTAACTCTCCCGCGGATAGGACATTGCATTCTCATGTTCTGATTTGCCTGCTCATTCGGTATTTTTCGTTTGTTGCAGGTTGCATCTGCAGTGGGCATCACTCTGTTTTCTGAATTTGCCGCTGCAGAACAATACTCTAACGTCTATGGTCTGTTGTTATCCTAGACACAAAACATGTATTAGATGACTTTTATCTACTAGATAATGAGAGGCTCGATTTGTTCGTGAAAATTGGACTGTCCACACAAGTCGTCTGTTTTCTTCTGGCGTTATTGCTCATTATTGGTGTTTACAAAGTATTTCTTAAAACACACTGTTTTGCACGTGTTGGCTATTTGACTCTCTCTGTCTTGACGTCTAGAATGTTTTGTGGTCAATATTTCCTCTACTCATCTATATTGTTCTAGAGCTGATATCAACTGTTGTCATTTGCGTATTGCTACTTCTACACATTTCTGAGGTTAGTTCCAAGCTAGTGCTCTAAACAACTGACAACTAAAATTGTTTGATCAGGCTCCAATTGCTGTAATTATGATTGTGTTAGTTCTCGTCGTCTTGGCCATACTCAAAGTAAGTAGCCTCGCGTAGCCAGACCTCTCTCCTCTTGCGCTCTGTCCCGCCAAACAGAAGCAAGAGGAGAGTGTGGTTTGGCTACGCGAGAGTGTATTTCCATTTGTAATAAAATGACTGCTGACGAGTGTAAACTTTTAGATGTATTTTATATACAATCTTCAAGCATATTACAAGTTGGCTAAGAGACAGCAGATGATGATATATGGTGCTAGTGTGAGTGAGATGGTTAGTATAAGACCCAACTTGTCTAATCTGATTTTAAAATCTAATCAATGATGTATGGCTTTCAATTACATGCAGGAACACCTCCCGAGTCACCAAATGCTTCCAGCAGGAAACCCTGTCTGAAGAACGTTTGCACGAACTCTATGTGTTTAACGCTTTATAGTTAGAGTTGTTGTTGAAAAGTGTGGACCAATGTTTGTAGGATCCTTACAGTTATCTGAGATCTAGATAACTTGTTTTTGGTGGAGACTGCTGATGGTCGTAGTTGCTCTGCTGTAGTAAGCTAGCTGGCTAGCTAGTGTGTTTGGGTATATGGTAGTGTTGTGCATGGGATTGGAAAAATGGCGCATGAATTATTGTGTGTAGTTACAACAGCCACATGTGTGATTTACAAATTTCTTGTGGGCGGGCGTTGTTTGCACTGGCACAAGAAGCACGGAGACTGGAGTGCGGATCGAAGCCTCTTTGCTCAGAGGAGCATTTTTAAAATTTTGTTTGCCAAACTCATTATCAATCATGGCTCCTTCTGTACACTCTCAAACCGCCCGCCCCTCCTTTCACTCCACCTTTAGCACGTGACCTTTGCTACTAAAATTTTTTAGCCAAGCCATCCTCGTGCTCACTGCGCGACCTCACCTGCTATTCGCCTGCTCTTACGAGAGAGGAGATGCCAGAGCCGGAACTGCTGGCTGCTCTCGAAGGGCGACCGGTCTCCTTCCTGGTAGCCGGTGCCTTGTACTTCGCTTTATGCCTGCGTTTGTCTGTAGATAGTGACGCTACCAACTAGAGATAGTGCGTTTGACGTCACAATCACGTGATATCCCGGAAGTTGCCGACTTAGGGTCAAGTGTATGAGCATGGTGTATAGTTGCTGTTTTTGGCTGCCACAATCGTAGAAACCAGGACAGCAACATACTTTTTTATTCTATACCGGCTATACTAACCTGTCAGGGACCTAAAACTCGTCATCTGAGCAACAGACGACGGGCAGCGTGGATCTCCAGCATAAACAGAACGAAGTGGCTAGAGAGCCGGTACCGGTCCCGCAAGCGGAGGACTTGGAGTGCCGGTAATTTGCACGTGACCCATACTCCCGAATTCCTGTTAACGTGCGTACTGAGTTCATTGTCACATTATCGTATTTTGTTATGGATGCGGTGATGGAGTGTACGTGCACGCGTTCTTGACCTAGCACCTAGTTTTGAAGTGTTCATTGCGTGACTACCGAAGCCGAGTCTCACGTAATTTGGATACAAAGAACAAGTGTTGGAATGTATTTCACATGGTGCGACAGAGTTGGAAGCTGTGTTGTATGACTGTGATTGTAGTAATAAATTTACTAATTAATCAATTAATTAATTAGTGACTGTGTTGACTGTCTAAGCTAAATATATTGGCTTTATTAGCTAGTTAATAATTGATTGCTATGTAGTTGTTGAACTTTACTTTAGAGATTTGTAGTTAGTTAGGTATCCTATATGCATGTGCTGTATAACCGGTTATTTCTACGAATTCTGCGAAGAAATCAGATTCATGAAGTGCACAAATAAAATTTGCAAATATTTATGTTTATCTTCGAGTCCCAGGAGTCATGTTGTGACACATGTACATGCATGTGTACAAATGTGTACCAGTAACTGTCTTCCTGGTTGGAATGCAGAAATTTAATTCGCAGCTAAAACTTTTGTCTAGATTCTCAAATTGCAGTAATAACCGGTTATATGGTATATAGTTAGGTAGGTAGGTAGGCAGGTGCATACATAGGTAGGTAGATTATCATTTTAGTTCTTATGTCACTGTGGTTTGAAGAGAGTAAAAAGATACTGGTAAAATAGCATTACATGATTCTGTCATCTGCTCTGCCAGATCTTGCTCTTAATATATAGTCAAACAACACTGCATAGCTTGCACATAATACACACATGTCTAATTTACATAGCAACGGTTGCCTCTACAACCAGTTTATCTTATTTGCTAGTCTTGTGACAGCTTCGACAAAACCACCAATTTGATTTGGGTCTTTCTTTAAGACCAATACAACTCATGTGGGACCACAAGAGGCAATGGTCACACAAAATTGATGCTTCCTCATCCAAGTTGTGAAAGCAAACTTGGCAAACATAACTGCAATGTTTACGTTTCTGCTGGACAACATCTGTAAGTAGTAGCCAGGCATCATCGGTGAAAAACTTTCAAATTATGTGCAAGTCAACATTATCATCAAGGACTGCATTAGAGATGTTTTCTTGCTGAACTTCCATGTCTGATTCATCGATCAGCGTCTTGAGATTTTGTAGTGCAGCAGCTGCTATATTGTCATCAACAAACCATGCTAACATGACTGCAAAGTATGCAAAAGCACCTCGTGAACAAGGCCTTAATTATAAGCAAGTAAATGGACATGTGAATACCTCTTTCTTTCAATGATATGTGTAATTTAATGAATGGTTGTACTTTTCCTGACTTTGCTTTCTTCTTAGCCTGTAAACCAATCACAGTCAATTCGTGGCCTTTTGGACGGCCGCGTTTTTGAAGAATAGGAGGCATTAAAATACCTAGAAACAGTATCATTTGATTTCCTTTCATCCTTAGCAGTGATATTACAGTATTTCAGTGATTATGTGCATCAGGGGTATGTGCAGAATAGTCACTCAGTAACATTGTTACAGTGAGTAAGGGTATTTGTTCTGTGAGTACTGTACATTGTGTAAGGAACAGTATGATCAAATTCATTGCATTGCCAAATTCAACAGTAGTGTGAAGGCAACCAGGAATATAATATTCTCCTTGGACATCTAATTATGCAGGCAAAGCTAGCAGGTATCCCAGGTTTTGAGTCCTTTTTTCATAACTCATGCATGCAAGTTTCACTGATACTGAAAACTCCACACTAGCAATGCTTAATTAACAAGTCAAGTCGGCATTGCACATACACCACCAAAATTAATCATCTTTTCTAACATGTTATTTAATTCTATTTTTTGATTAAATAGTTACTCTGTAGGTAGTTCCATATACAGCCTGTTGATATGCTGATTGTTGTGCCTAATAATTTAGTGTAGAACTATCTGGCATGGTGCTTGCATTTAGTTGCTTGTGAAACTGTTAGGTACAGAGTCTACTATCAGATATACTGATCACTTAAATTGAATGAGGTTGTAAGTAAGTAGAGTATTCTAATCAATGCATTTAATGCCTCTGGTTAAAACTCACTTTGGAGATTTTGTAAATTTCGTTTGTCATAGTTAGACGTAGTGGCTTCGGATGAGAGTTTCTGATGGATGAGAGAGTGGTTGTGATTCACTAACTGTAACACTTCTTGGCTCTGTCAATATAGAAAACTATTCATCAGCGGACACAATGTATTAAACAGCATGAATGTTACTTAGCATTCAACAATAAGAGAAGTGTTTTGAGAACTTACCCTGAACAATGATATTTTCAGTAGGTGCACATACTGCTTTATTCTTTGCAAAGTGTTTTGTCTGATTTTAGTGAATGATCATCTGCTGCAACACACAATTGTATGGAACATATTAGCCTAGTTTTTCTTACAATAATGTGGTTTGTTGTCTGTGTCAAGAGAGGGAATATGTTAATGCATACATGTAGGTATGTGTGCAGTATGTGTGTCTGCACAGTATACAATTATGCATACGTGTAAAGGGTATATATATATATGTATATATATATATATATATATATATATATATATATATATGTTGTGTGTGTGTGTGTGTGTGTGTGTGTGTGTGTGTGTGTGTGTGTGTGTGTGTGTGTGTGTGTGTGTGTGTGTGTGTGTGTGTGTGTGTGTGTGTGTGTGTGTGTGTGTGTGTGTGTGTGTGTGTGTTCATGCATGTATGTGCCATATTTCCTCAAATATTATCACGTGGGTTACTATTATTTCAACTTAATTAGCTCCATGGGTGACTATTCAGCACAGGTTTACTATTTTTCAACATCTGGTATTATGCTTTTTCCACTGATTTGTTTTCATTTTTGTGTAGATTCATTCGAATTTCTTTTTATTCACTGACGAAGGTTCTGTTTGTCGATTTTGTATTTTGTTGCCACACTTTGTTCAGAGATGATGCTCTACTTTCCTTCACAATATTCAATTTTTAAGATCTCTTTTTCTCTTTGTGGACAGTTCTTGTCAAATGGAAAACTAAACAATGGGTGTGAACAATGTCAGATACCAGTCTTCGGCTCCAAGGCATGGGTTACTGTTCAAACATGGGTTACTATCATTTCAAACTGATCAGATCCTTCAGTTATATTTGAGTACAGTTTATTATTCAAGGAAATATGGTATGTATGCATAGGTTATTGTGTAATTAGCATGCTATATGGCTTTTTAAAACATGAGGGGCATGGTTATCAATGTCTAAACCCGCTGCTACTAAAAGCCATATAGCATGCTAATCATATAATAAGTAATTTATACCATGGTTATGTGATGTGTATATGATAAGTGAGAGTGCAATATTAACCGGAACTTCTTGCACACTTGCCGTACAATATTTCATATACTCCATCTAAATAAGCACTTGTGACTGGTCGCACGTCTTGTGACCATGGTATAAGTGTATATGCATGCATGCATGTATGTATAAATGTATGTATGTCTGCGTGTATAAGACACTGTTGGTTTAGACGCAAAGAAACAGAATCATTTTATAAGTTTTGGGTACCACTGGTTGAGTCTGTAACACCATGATTAGATTTCATAGTGTTTGTGAGTAGAGTGATTTGTTGTAAATTTTGTACGTTTTTGGTGGAGTCGCACAGACTCCTAGAATACAAAGAAAAAATGTATGTATTAGTGTTGTACAATATTTTACAATATCGTCTGTTGGTAATATTCTCAGGCTTCATTGTCCTACAGACATCTCTAATTCAGGTCTTGCTTCCCATAGAGAGCATGCAGCCACTACATAAAAGTGTCTGCACTGAAACCAGTGAACCACTGTGATATAGGTAGGTAGGTAGGTGTAGGTAGGTAGGTAGGTAGGTAGGTAGGTGTAGGTAGGTAGGTAGGTAGGTAGGTAGATACACAGGTATGTGTAAATCTGTTAGACAATTACTTGTCAAGGGTTTGTCAAGATTAAGCAGTAGGTGTAAGTTCTCATCATGTTTCTCTCCTTCAGTTGAATCTATTGGCACAAAAGAATTAATAAAATGTACTAGTAGTCTCTCATCAATTCGATCAGTGAGTCCATCAGCGCTGAGACCGTGCTTCTACTGACTTGAACTTTTAGTGTTCTGTACATAGAAGTTTGTGTCTAATAAATTATCGTCAGTCAGTCAATCAGTCAGTCAGTTTGCTGTGATTGTACTGATTTGAACTGTCATGGATAATATTTTTAACTTTAGTGTTTTGTATCTAACAAAAGCTTGTGTATAATATTTTTAACTTTAGTGTTTTGTATGTAACAAAAGCTTGTGTGTAATGATTTGTTTTTGTCAGTCAGTCAGTCAGTCAGTCAGTCAATCAAGCTAATGGCAAGTATTATGAAGGTCGATGATTGACTTTGCATGGACATCATGCGGATTGAGGAACTGTAAGTGCATCTTTCCTACATGTAGTAATACTTCAGTTAGTCAGCGTGCACACCTAGGAATATACATGGAGGTCTGCTTAAAAACAATTCAGGCAGAGGTCAGCGGAAGTACTCGGGTTCGATCCCCTAGTGATTTTGAGAAGCTGGTGCCCCTAACCCATACATGTATCTCCAACAAGAGTATGTAGGTAGGTAGGTAGGTATGTAAGAATGTAGATACACAGGTATCCGTAGATGCTGACAGACAATTACCTGTCAAAGGTTTGTCAAGATTAAGCAGTAGTTGTAAGACCTCATCATGTTTCTCTCCTTCAGTTGAATCTATTGGCACAAAAGAATTAATATGGCTGTATGATGTTAAAGATATGTTTGCATATATTCATGGACGCTAGCAGACTCTTACCACTGATCAGTTCCACTTCTTATTTGTTTTCCCAAGCAGAAACAAACTCTTTCATTACATTCAATCTGCTGGCGAAATTGACTCCTGATGCTTCTGAAGCTAAACTAGCAAGTTTGGTAGCAATCTTTGAAGCCTGATGGAATTTTTCAAACTACAACACAGACACGTGCTAAGTTATGTAACAGTTTAGAATCACTTTGACAACGCACCTGAGATTGTACTTTTCTTGATGGTGTTTCAAAGCTAACGATGGTTGCTGTAGACGGTCTTTGATGAGCAATAGGTGAAAATGCTCTGTGGTTAGATTTGTAGTAATCTAAAGACTATCTTGTGTCACAAAGTTCTTCAGTGAACATGTTCAATCCAAGATCAGATCGAGCTGCCAGTAAGTGACGACAAGGCAACCTCATTGACTGCCAAGTCATGCACTGGCATGTTGCGGGGGTGACTACTATTGAACTATGGTTGCACGCAACATGGTAATGTTGGGTGCCATCATTTGCGAGCTGTGCCTTTGTCTTCATATCCATCTGTTTGGCAACAAATCTGTAGGCATAAGGTGTAAGATACTTCATATAGTTAATCAATGCTGCATCAGTGATAGAATGGTATGTTACAGGGACTTTGAGAGTAGACAGGCTTGCTTGATAGTCTCGTTCTGATCGAAGCACTCGTAAAATAAGAAAGAACTTGTCAACAAATGTTTCTAGTGATGAGTACCGGGAAGTTACTGATTTTAACTTCGCATTCAGGGACTCCAATCTGTTGTTGGTGTTGTTGAGGAAATTCCCTGTGCTATACTGCATCCCCATTGTCCACTGCTTCCTAATAGGGTGCCACTGATTATCAAAATACTTCAACACAATCGGAGGAGCACAATTTTGAAACTGCCTATACAGATCCAGGTACTTTTTTCACTTGGAGCATAGGCCATTTGCTGTACCATTTCAAGGCATGTGCTTCGCTGGCCAGAGATAATGCCCATCTTCTCCATCGTTATCTCTCTTCGAAACGATCGCAATGTGTGGTATAAGCATATCAAAATAGCAGCAGAAGGGAAACTGGCAGCAAGAACATCTCTCTCTCTCTCTCTCTCTCTCTCTCTCTCTCTCTCTCTCTCTCTCTCTCTCTGTCATGTCTTTATCAGCCATTATCACTCTTACAGACGACCATTCAGGATTGTTTTCTTTGAAAATATTTGCTACACATGTAATTGATGCCTTGGATTCTTCTAATAACAAGAATGCAGCAGCCACTTCAGAATGGCCATTGCCATCTTCTATAAGCATGATATAGAGAGGAAATCTCAATTCCAGCAGCTTGTTAAGTCGCATCAATACATAGTAGTTCCGGGTATGCTGAAAGCGCCTGCTTCATCTTCTCATTCTGAAAGAAGATGCCTTGCAACACGTTATTGTCACTGACGACAACATTCACACTAGCTCCTACAAGCAAAACACCACAACGTACAAAAAATGCAACTTCAAGGAGAGCTGTTCATGACAGCCATGTACCGTATTTGTCTGTCAGTTGCTTTACAGCTGTATTTAAATCGTTTCTTGTCTTTCCTGCTCTCATACCAGTACTGATATTGCTCAAGTCTTTTAGCAGCACTACGTTTCCTGTCAT